>NC_142797.1:77690646-77990646 GCF_049724085.1 Artemia sp. Qi Xiang Cuo | reverse complement strand
GAATTGACCACCAAACTTTTCAGGAATACCTCGGCGAAAGATATCCACGAAAAACGTTGTTACTGCTTGGCCTAAAGGTCAAATCGAACATTTGCTTGCTTCTTAGCTGAAGGAAAAAAAACAGCTTTCTAGGCTGTTCTCGGAAAAAGGATAATAAGAGCAACACATTTTCAGCCATATTTTGATTTTTCTGCTTTTAATTGCCCCACTGATCCACCCTTTGAGAACGGCTTAGCAAACAGCTTTTTTTTGCAATTATCTCAGAAATAAACTTTAGATGGGACAGCAACGAAATTTCATTGACTGGAAAAATTGGATAAATTAGATAATTTTGATAAATTAATTGTAAATTCCAAATTTCTTTAAACAATTAGTTTTAATTTGATGATTTTTGTTTAATTTAATTTGTTTTGGTAATTTATACTTCCAATTTCAATTCTACTTGAAAAAGTTCTGAGGATTCGCCGTGCCTTACAGCAATTAAATAAAAAAACAAGTTTTTTTAACTGAAAGTAAGGAACGACGTTAAAACTTAAAACGAACAGAAATTAGTCCGTATATGAAAGGGGCGGTCCCCTCCACAACGCCTCGCTCTTTACGATTAAGTTTTTTATTGTTTTAAAAAATAAAGTTGCGAAACAGATTCTAACTTTAGCGCAAAGAGCGAGGCGTTGAGGAAGGGACAGCCCCTTTCATATACGGAATAATTTCTGTTCGTTTTAAGTTTTAATGTCGCTCCTTACTTTCAGTTTAAAAAACTTGTTTTTTATTTAATTTCTGATCGTTTTTTAGTTAATACAGCTTTTATTTTGGCTCACCGTCATTGAATAAGTAAACAAAATTTGCATAAAAATTTTACTTTTCTTTTGCTAAATGGATGTCTCTAAATTTGGTTATGACGTAATTTACAAATTAACTTACGTAACTAACTTCTATATTCGTATATTTTTCTTCTGGCAAAAAATACAAAGTTGCAAATTTTTGCAGATATGAGCTTGAAACCTATGTAATAGGGTTTCTGATACGCTGAATCTGACGGTGTGATTTTCATTAAGATTCCTTCACTTGTAGGGGAAGTTTTCCCCCTATTTAAAAAATCAGGTAAATTTTCTCAGGCTCATTACCTTTGATGAGTAATACTAAACTTAATAAAATTTATATATTTAGAATCAACATTTTAAACCCATTCTTTTGATACATTTATTGACATCTCATTGATACACATTGACATTTTAAAAGTTTCGATTACTATTGAGCCCTATCGCTTGTTTTTTTTTATTGTTTTTTTTTTTATTTCGTATATGTTATTACATATATGAGGGGGTTCTCCCCTTAGTCAATACCATATTCTTTACGTTAAAGGTAAAAAAAAAATTAGTTTACAAACCCCTGAATCACAAAGGCCGTTTAATTAGAATAGATAGCTCTTCTGAAAGCACTAAAAAAAACTCGAGCCTAAAGAGCCAGGTGTTGACTTGGGGGAGAACCCCCTCATATACCATATAATTTCTGTTGTTTTAAGTTCTAATGTTGCTTCTTATTTTCAGTTGAAAAAACTTGTTTTTTTTAATTTAATTTCTGATCGTTTTTTAAATAATGCTTGGAAATCCGGCGCCCCCTTAATAGAATGTCCCTTATCCCAAAGAAACATCCTCCGAGGATATATTCTTTCCGAGTAACCCCCTCCTCCAGCCCCCCGCCCCTCCAGAAAAAATCCTCCCTGAAAATGTCTGTATACTTCCCAATAACCAATAAATAATGCTGGCGAGTCCGGCGCCCCCTTCATGGCAATTTCCCTTCCCCCATGAAAACTTTCTTCATGGACAGATCCTCCAACATAATCCCCGACCCAACCCCCCCCCACACTACCAGAAAAAAACCCTCCTGAAAACTTCTTTATACTTCCCAAGAACCAATACTATATGTTAACATTGGGTAAAGTTCATAACTTTTAGCCCTCCCCCCGGGGACTTCGGGGGATTAAGTCATCCTAAAAGACATAGTTGTCATATTTTCGACCATGCTGAACAAAATGCCTATATCAAAATTTTGATCGGGTGACTTTGGGAAAAAAATGAGCGTGGGAGGGGGCCTAGTTGCCCTCCATTTTTTGAGCACTTAAAGAGGGCACTAGAACTTTTAATTTCCGTTCCAATGAGCCCTCCCATGATATTCTAGGACCACCGGGTCGATACAATCACCCCTGGAAAAAAAAAAAAAAAAAAAAAAAAAAAAAAAACACGCATCCGTGATCTTTCTTCTGGCAAAAAATGCAAGAATTCCACATTTTTTTAGATAGGAGCTTGAAACCTCTGCAATAGGGATCTCTGATACGGTGAATATGATGGTGTGATTTTCATTAAGGTTCTATAATTTTTGGGGGGTCTTTCCCCCTTTTTTTGAAAATCAGCCAAATTTTCTCTGGCGCGTAACTTTTGATGGTTAGCACTAAACTTGATGAAAGTTATATATTTGAAATAAGCATTGAAATCTGATTCTTTTGATGTATCTATTGGTATCAAAAACCCGTTTTCTAGAGTTTCTGTTACCATTGAGCCGGGTCGCTCCTTACTTACAGTTCGTTACCATTTCGGTTACCTTACAGTTTCGGTTACCATTGAGCCGGTTCGCTCCATACTTACAGTTCGTTACCACGAACTGTTTGATTCCGACCGCACCCAAGGCTTGTTCTCTACTTTTAAGGGAAATCCTTTTGAATGGTGGGTATTTTTGGCCGTTTTCTAAATTCAATAATCTTCTCCAATGTTTGTAATTTTTAGCTAGAACCTTTTATGAGAAACATTCTATAGTAAAAAGTGATTGATTTTTCATATAGAATAGCAAGAACACGTTGAATGTTTTATAATCGAGTTCTCATTCGAGATTTTCGTTTCGCGGAGTAAATATTTTTACCCGAAATTTTAATCACATTCTTTATGAAACGGCAAATATTCAGACTCCACATAGAAACAACAAGTATTTTTACTGCGACTTCTGGTCAAAGTTTGCTCAAAATCAACAGTGGCAAGCGCTTCAAGGATAAACTTTCAAATGTCAAATTTAAGCTATGCTTATGTTTCATACTTTTGGATCGGTATTTTAAGTTTGGAAGCTTATCTTAGGTATTAATTATGACAGGGTTGTTCACGCCCCTTAGCACGTTATTTTCCGCCGTATCTATAAACACCAACTAAAAAAAAGTGCCAACAAAGTGCTGGCTTTCCAAAATGTTTTGCTTTTTTTAAGATAATAGGATTCAAAAATACTAAATACGACATCCTCCATTGACATTCACCTATCTTAAATAAGTATTTATGCACATGAAGACTAAATATGGAACTTTTTTTATTGACAAAATTTTTCTTATAGTACCCTTATAGTACTTATACTTACTTATACTACTTATACTACTTATACTTAATATAGTACTTATATTACTTTCTACTTATTATTATATTATATTATATTATATTATCATTATTAATATTATTCTACTTTCTATAGTACGTATACTACTTATACTTATACTAGAAAGTACTTATACTACTTGTGTACTACTCCTGAAATTTTAAATAATTATTCAAACGATTCACTTTTTACTCCATGTTTTTCTTTCTTCTTCTATTATGCCATTTTTAGAGATTTTTACTGTTGGTTTTGTATCCACCAAAGCCTTCAATTTCATGAATACTAATGTATGTTCTTTTTTTATTTTGTTTGTATATTTTATGGCTAAAGCCATATTTTAAATATATATATATATATATATATATATATATATATATATATATATATATATATATATATATATATAACGAAAAATACTTCTAAACAAGAAAAATAGATAAGATAAAATTAATCAAAACAGCGCTGATAAATAATATTAAATGGCAGAAAATGAAGCAAACGGTTTAAACTTCTCTTAAACATATCGCGCTCTATTCATTCTACTAATTCTAAAGGGTCAGGAATACAATGTTCTTGCAAAATGAAACTGCTCCTATAATACAGCGGGAATCTTAATAAAAACTTCAGATAGCGACAAAACCCCGATCGAACCTCTAAGTGTTCAGAATCAGAATCATTTATTAATATAAAAGCTTTCATAGTCAGGGTTTAAATCCCGACTAAATCGCGCTATTATTTACAAAGTAAACAAAGACAAAAAAAAAATTAATACACATGTCACTTATTGTAGACAGAAACATAAAAAGGCACAAACAAATTGCTGAAGCGGTTAGTGCAACACTTGGGCTGGGCTAGCTTTGCTGCTTTTGATCTTGTAGTTACTTTTTTTGTCAGCATTGGGGGTAATATATTTCTGTGTTTATCACTTGTCAGAAGAAACTGACCAAATTTACAGATAAGTTGAAAACGGCGATCGTGGAGTGACGGCAAATGTAGTTGAGACAGTGCTGATTCGTAATCGGTGTACTGATCAGCCAGTATGGCCTTCACCGCTCTTTTCTGGACTGATTCGAGTACTTCGCTCATATAGGCAGTGTTCTGAACCTGTGGACCCCATACAGGGCACGCATACTCTAATATCAGGCGAGCAGGCTGTTTTCAATTGCAGCACTGAAAAACCAAATCGTCGCATCAGTAAAAGGGTACGCATGGCACAGTTCGCCTTTTTCACTACCTCTTCGACGTGGAGGCTAAACGAACAGTCAACGCTGAACGTAACACCAAGAATAACTGCCGACGATACGCTTTGGTATGGTGGAGGGGGGCACTGAAAATTCCTTTTGAGAGGGTTAAATCGAAGAATTTTGGTTTTCGTTTTGTTGATTTGGAGGCTGTTTTCAGAACACTGGTCTCCAAAGTTGTCGATAAATGATTCACTGAACTGGGGAACGGTTTGAGACTTCTCAATGAGGTATTTTAAGAGGGTGGAAAGGTCATCTACGAATTTGAACCGTTCGTCAAAATCGGCAAGGACGAAGTAGATCACTGCCAAGAACAACAAGGCAGCGAGTTTAGTGCATTGTGGGGCACCACACGTAAGCTCAGACAAATCCAAATCAGAATCATCTGTGTAGAGAACACGTGCACTCTTAAGTCGGTTACGTACGAAATCTTTTAATAATAAGAGGACATGTCTGCAAGCTTCCATAATCGTCAAATTTTTCACTGCAGTATAATAGAGTATCATGTCGAAGGCTTTTCTATAGCCTTCGTTCAGTATTAGACAGAGAATCTCAAAGAGGTGAAATACACGGCGCGTGAGGCAGAGCTAGGGAACTATATAGTTTAGCAAGTACACGCTTACTACGACTATACTTCAGTGCAGCAAGTTTGGCATAGCTGGCACGGAAACCTGATATGGCCTGTTCAACGGTAAGAATACGAGTACTACGCTTATCTGGACCATAAACGAGACCGAGGTAATTCACTGAAGAAGACTCTATAATAGATATACCTGCTACAATAGCATTTAAAGAATATTTAGTTTTGCTTCGGGCATTATAAACAAGAAATTCTGTCTTAAAATTAATATTAAGTCCTAGGAGCTTATACCCAGAAGTCATAGAATCAAGGTTTGCCTGTAAAGTAGAAAGACTCGAACTGATAAGCAGGACAACATCTGTATAGTAAATCCAACTAGTATCACAAAAGCGACTATAGATTCCTAGGAGCTTATACCCAGAAGTCATAGAATCAAGGTTTGCCTGTAAAGTAGAAAGACTCGAACTGATAAGCAGGACAACATCTGTATAGCAAATCCAAATAGTATCACAAAAGCGACTATAGATTCCATCATTAATTGGACTAGTTACAGTGGCCGTAAGAGTCTTACACATAGTAGGACTTCAAATAGAACCTCGCCTGAGTCCTCTTATGTGACGAATAGGCCCAGTTAAAAGATATTTTTCAAGTTTAACCCTAACATAACTATGGTTATACCAAAGCAACGCAACAATATGGGGCGTAACTCCAAAATCAAGCAAAGTAAGCAATACTTATGATTGGACTAGCCTACAGAATCGAATGCTGCTTGCATATTCATACTATACAAATATACAGGATTTCCGAAATTATCAGCATTACTACAGATACACTTCAGTAGGCGATGAGCAAACGAACAATTCAGATGCTTAAGAAAACCAAACTGTCTATAATCTAACATGCATTTACGTATCATTTCAGGCATGATACTACTACTACTACTACTACTAACAACTCACCGCAGCACCAAGTCGCCTGAGGTCAACACAGCTACGCACGATGCTCCTCCACCCCAATCTATTCAAAGCCTCCCTTTTTACACCCGCCCACGAAGTTCCCATTGCCATTAAATCTTTCTTTTTGACGTCGTCCCACCCCAGACAGGGACGACCTGCTTTCCGTTTAGCCCTAGATGGTTGGCCGAAAAGAACAATCTTCGGCAATCTGTCATCCGCACAACGTGCCCTAACTACCTCAACCTTTCTTTCATTATAGCCCTAGAAAGCGGTATTGAACCACATTTTTCGTATAGCCTATTGTTTGAAATACGGTCAGTCAGCCGGGTACCCAGAACAATCCTTAAGCAATTTCTCTGGAAAACATCTAGCAAATCTTCATCCGCTTTTCGGAGCGTCCATGCTTCAGAGCCATATTTGACCACTATCATCACTGTAGCTTCTAGTATTATAATCTTGGTTTGCAGACTTATCTTCCTATTCTTCCAGACTTTTTTTTAACTGTAATAGAACACCCTGAGCCTTGGCTATTCTATTTTTAACATCTTCACTGATCCTACCATCTTTACTAATAATACTACCAAGGTAAGTTAAGCTGCCCACCTGATCAATCTTTTCATTACCCAACGTCACCCTTTTCATCTTCACTTATTCCTAGCCTTAGTGACTTAGTCTTCCTAACATTAATTTTCAAACCAATTTTAGTACCCTGAACTTGCAAAACCTCTAAAACTTCATTCATTTTGCTCACACTTTCATCTAGGATGCTTAAATCATCAGCATAATCCAAGTCCAGGAGACTTTTTTCTCCCCATTTGATTCATTGGTCTGCCATTGCCTTTCCTGTGCTCCTTAAAACAAAGTCCATCAAAATAATCCATATAAAGGGGGATAGAACACAACCCTGCTTAACTCCTGATTTAATACAAACTACAAAAATTAGCATTTTTTCCTTTTTTTAAATATTCGTTATTACGCCAGAACCAAATGAATTAGGTACTTGACCCGTATCAATACACATTTGAAATAAAAGTGTCAGATGCTCAATCAGTAGTGTGCTTGCGTTTTGAAAGTGTTTGGGTGTGATACCGTCTAAACCGGGAGCTTTACGACGCCTCAAAAGCTAGATTACACGCACAACGTCACTTTTAGAAACAAGTAACATGTTACGTTTATGCAATAGAGGGCAAAGCCTACTTTTTAAAAAGGCATCACTTCCGGTTTCTAAATTCGAATCACGGGAGCCAAATACAGCAGAATGATTGCAAAACCATTGCTCTTCAGGAATGCCAACACTCCCTGTATGTTTCTATATTTTTTCGACGTCAAGTTTGGATTTTTAAGAGCCTCAGCAGAAGCACGCTCAGCTTCCCTAGTTTTAAGGTCACTGACACACTCGGTACATTCCTTTTTTGTCTTTCTGAAAAGCTGGAACAGAAGACCAGGTTTTGGCTTATCACAATCACACCAAATGCGATACCACATTTTGAACATCTTTTAGATTGGCTTAAGCTGGTATCATGACTCCTACCGAACTTACAGGTACCTCTCTTCACTTTAGCTACCGGGATGGAGGCTGCCTCCCCCATTTCATAGCATGAACAATTAAATCAACATTTATGTCAAGACTAATGCTATCGCTTACACCATGAAGTAAAAGCTGGAATGGTAGTTCAACTTTCGTTAATATCTCATCAGGTCTATCTCGATCGAGAGTCCTATCAACAGTTTTCCACTCTGTTTTATAGTAATACTGAATAGGATTTATCCTAGAATTAGACAAATGACTAATTTTAAATGACAAACCGAGGTGATCGCCGAAATTGTGCTCAGAATCCAATGCAACATTTGAAGCAAGATTAAAGTTAGAGACAACTTAATTTATATTGGAGGTGCTACCCGAGTTGTTTGTATGTGTAAAAACCTCACTTTTTCCCCAAACCACCGCGTCATTCCTCATACATGAATGCACGATATCAGAAAGTTGTCCATTCTTAGTTAGGTCGCATTTGAAATCTCCACAGATTACATAACGGGTATTTCCCCAAACGAAGCAAAGGTCTACAAAGGCGAATTCATGCCTCTGCAAAATGTTTTTCGCTTAGGATAGAGTTATAATTGGTGGGGAAATAAACATTAATGATGGTGAACATTCTGGGACCTTCGAATTGGGAAGCTATGTAGAATTCACAGGATTCTAATTTCTTTAGAGGCAGGTTACTATCATAAAAGATAGCACGTCCGCCACTGTGTCTGCCAGAGCCACTCCGACGAATGGCATCGTGAATTAACACAGATTTGCTTTATAAACACTCATAAAGACTAAAGTTTCCTGCAGTAAGCAAATGCTCCTGAGCACGTATTATGTCATACTTGTCACACAAGTCCTGTAAACATTCCAGATTCATAGTATTATGTCCAAAAATGTTTTGAGAAAAGATAGAAATCTCTCTCTTCATCTGGTGGAAGGAGTATTGGCGTTAGCGATGGCTTTTCTCACAATAGCTCTCGAAAGGCTAAAACTGGAATGATTCCATTTTGAAGGTGAACAGAGAGCACACTTAATTTGCAATGAACTACAAGGGTTGGTTTTAGTACACTCGTGAGGTTCAGCACACCTAGAGCACTTCTGAATACCGGTGCAGTCCTTAGCCAGATGATCAAAAGAGAAACATTTGAAGCACCTCCGCGGGACAGCATTAAATTCAAAGACTCGTAATACTATATATTCTACTTTCAAGTTAGACTTCAAGGCAAGATCACGGCTCAGTCTATCCGCACAAATAAGTTTGGCACTTTTTGAAGCTCCAAAGCGTCTTGCTTCAAGCACCTCTGGGTTTGAACTAGTAATTTCTGCTTCCGATGTGTTAAGTGGGACAAATTTAGCAATTGCCAAAAAATTTTCCTATCGGAAAGATACTTTGACTTCGGGTTTTGTCTTAAGCGAATCACTTAGAGCTTGTGCAACTTTAGGGTTATTCACGAAGACTATTAATCCAGTTTTGGTCTGTTCAACCCGACATATACTACCACTATTGGAGTGATTGTCTAAAAAGTCTTTCTGCTTAGTACACGACAGCATATCATCCTGGGGGATATTCGAGATAAACAATCAGTGTAATGATCTCGAGGGAGTAGAAGTGGAGGTCATTCCTTAGATGGCGGTAAAGAGGCCTTGCACTGGCTTATAAGACTACTAATTTGATCGAGACACTCACTGACTTTCAGTGACAAGGATGTTATAACCTATTAAGGGATTCTTGGAACTTCTGATACTTTCCAGACAATAAAGCGAAACTTAAAGAAATATTAATCAATTGAAGCATTATTTAAAGAAATAAAACAAATAGCTTTGATGAACTATATTTACCCGAAAAACAGATAGATGCGCAACGCCTGTCAGAGCTTTATTTCAAATGCTCTCTCGTAGAAATTTCTTCCTTTAGGTAATCAATGTCAGTGTAAGGGTTCATAAGCCCCTCACAAACAGTGGTATGAGGAGAAAAGGTTCCTCCAAGATATATGAGACAAGACAAATATAGAAACCGGTCATTGACCGGTTTGGCTGGCTTCAAAAGTTGCGAAGTTGGCTTCAAAGGTTGCCACAGAAATATGTAGGGTAAAGTGCACAACGTTTTCAAACAAAACAGAACAACATTTCCTAACCATAAGCTTTCACCATAATTTGAACTGTTGTAAATTTTTCATTTTTTCTTCATTTGTAGCCTATGTATGGAGAAAAAGAATATATAAGATCAGAAATTGAATATTTACATGGCTTGTGTCCTGCTTTGTACCCTGTCTTGCTGATATAACACATTCGAGCAGCTCCACTGCATAGGCGAGAAAAAAAAAACTAGGCCAGATTTACATTGCTCGGACAGCATGAAGTGTTGAAGCAACCTTTGGTTTGGTAGGGTATAAAGTACTTTACTTGAACCAAAAACTAGAGAAATAAGGAAAATTACTCACTTCGATAACTTTAAAAGAACTTTGATGGGATTATGAAGTATAAGACTTACTGTTTTAACGTACACGAGTTTTAGCGTAATTAAGATTAAATTATTTAAAAATATTAAATACAATTGAATCAAATTAATATAAATTAATATTCTAGAAACTAAGTTTTATTGTTGAAACGATTTGTATCAAAGATTACCTGGGCTAATTCCTGTATTATTAAGTTTAATTTGGAGGTAGATCTAAACTGGAGTTAAATCCAATGTAAAATTTAATATCATTTTATCACAGTTATATATTTCAGACTGTCTAGTATTATACAAATATGTCTTAGAATACCAAGTCAAATTGACAGCAAAAAACATTTAGAAGCAACCTGTCAAATTGTCAGGGCGCTGCGGACTCGAGAATAAAATATGTATGGCAACGTAACCCGCACGGGACTCGTACAGAGGGATGATTAAGCTGAGCGAAAGGGAGTGACTAGGAAATATAATAACTTTTATTTTGATCGAACTCCCACAAAGTTCTTCTACTCTCTTGGTGGCCATATCCTTAGAAATTTAGATGGGAGCACATTGCAGGACCTTATAAAGATAGAATAACCAAGTCGTGTGTCTTTTATTTGCAAAAACTGAAAAAGTGTGCGTCAAACAACTTCCAAATCTATAAGAGGTCAGCCACCAGGAAGGTTAAGTAGCAATAGGTTGTTTATTTTTCAGACTACTGGATGGGCAGTTGTGCCATCAGAAGATTGTTTAGAGGGCTTTTACGTTGGACCCCAGTTCAAAAACTGCAAGGATAGTTTTTCGGTCTGTTCCTTTTTGTTTTTATGCTTAATAAAACTTGGCGAGAGCACAGTTTAGCATTACTCTATGACTAAGTCCTGAGAATTTAACCCATCCACTATTTAAACAAAAATGTCTTTTTATTGATGGCTGTTGAACTTTCAATTTTATTGTCAAAGCTGGAATTTTCATTCCCACCGTCCTTGACCGTGTCAAAAGTAGAAGCTCTTTACAGGGAAGGATGGAAAAAGAGTGGTTTATGGTTTGTTAGCACCAGGAGGCTTGAAACTACGTCAAGCTTAGGGTAGCAGTATTTTTATCTTATTTTAGTCTCCATGTTGCTTTTAATTTTATGTTTGCTGTTTGTTTTGACCAGTTTAAATAAACGTCTCTGAACCTTTGTTGCAGACAACAGCCAGTGAAGCCACCTTGGTTTGCATGTTAGCGGCAAAAACTAAAACCGTACAAAAGTATAAAGTGCTAGAGCCTCAATGGAAAGAATCAGAAATATTGGAGAAGTTAATCGTCTATGGCTCAGGTGACAAACTGTTCGTTTTTCTCCTCCAGTTTAACTTTTTTTGGATAATTACTTTCAATATTTTATCCGAGTAACATTCTTTTGTGTTTTAGCCAGAAAAATTGTTTCCGGAACGATGTTTCGAATCTGTTTTATTGTGAAGGATTAATAATTGTTAATTTAAATTAATAACAATCAACGAAATTAATGAATTCATTATGTTTGTTGTTAAATTAATTTTACTCTATAAAAACACAATAAAGGGGAATGTTTTTTCAAGTTAGGTTTCAGAAATTGTACAAGGGCTCTGTAAATCTTAATTGCATAGGAGCAAGAAAATTATGCTGCTTGGGGCTTGCTTGCATTGTTTGTTGGTACGACTTGAAATTTTTTTTAAATGAATTTTTTGGTTGCATTAATACACCATGCTCTTTATCACTTTCTTTATGAAAATCCTGCCTTACTTCACCCATTTCCATCACTTCCTTTGGGACGAGCGGACATGGTGGTATTTGTAAATAGTTTTTTTTTTTATGGTGAAGATATTTACTTATTTTACTAGATGTCGTAATAAGACAAAATGGCCTTGACATGCTTATATCTGCATAGCCTAGCATCAGTTTCTTTATGAAAATTATGCCTTACTTCACCCATTTCCATCACTTCCTTTGGTACGAGCGGACATGGTGGCATTTGTAAATAGTTTTTTTTTATGGTGAAGATATGTACTTATTTTACTAGATGTTGTCATAAGACAAAATGGCCTTGACATGCTTATATCTGCATAGCCTTTTTTATTTATTAATGCTACACTTGCAATTAAAGATGACACGGATGATTATTTATGCTATGCAGCAATTTTTCACTGCCTCTGTATCATATTAATTAAAAAACTGATTCTAGAAGGAGATTTTCAAAGGAAATTAAAAGAGGAAATGCAAAACCGAAACCGATTAAAAATGCAAAATTAAAAACAACATAATTAAACTGGGAATGCATAAATGAAACCTAAAACGAGCAGAAATTAAAATGAATAATCCAGCCAAGCTTAAAGCGAACATAATTGACCACCATCATGAGCTAAACTATCACCCTTTCAAACCACTTAAAGGCCAGGACGTCACTTGCGCTTTGCGAAGGCCAAAACTTATTTTGAATAATTGTCCATCAACGCTGTAGTTGTCCATCAACACTGACACAAAAATAGCATTTTGAATAATTTTTTCTTCAACAAATTTAAGAGGGATTTTAAGGAATCGACCTAATTTCATTCTTCTAATATTCAGTAATTTTGCATCAACAGTGTGAAACCGAAGGCAGGGATAAAACTGCAGTAATTCTGGAAGATGCACACAGACGGCATAATAGTAAAATACTGTACTGGCATGTTAATAAATTGAAAGGGATTAGTCAATCTGGATTTAAGTTTGATTGAAACAACCCTAGGCATGACAATGGCGAAATAAAGATATACATTTTAGGTATAGATAAATTTATGCCGGTATCAAAGGCTGAATAAATATCAGCGCATAGAATTCAGGCTAAAATATTTATCATCCCTTACATTTACGTCGATGTTACGATATATATTTAATAGGAAAAATTAAGCAAAACATATATTTAACAGGCTAAACTTGTTACTTAAATTTTGTTTTTTAATATCCACTTATGCCGATATCAAAAGCTGCATAAATATCTTACCCGATGTTGTTTAGGAAACTATTAAATTGTTCAGGTTAGAATATTAGTCGCATAGAATTCAGGCTAAAATATTTATCATCCCTTACATTTACGTCGATGTTACGATATGTATTTAATAGGAAAAATTAAGCAAAACATATACTTAACAGGCTAAACTTGTTACTTAAATGATAATTTCTTAATATCCACTTATGTCGGTATCAAAAGCTGCATAAATATCTTACCCGAAGTTGTTTAGAAAACTATTGAATTGTTCAGGTTAGAATATTAGTCGCATAGAATCCAGGCTAGAATATTTATCATCCCTTACATTTACGTCTATGTTACGATATGTATTTAATAGGAAAAATAAAGCAAAACATATACTTAGCAGGCTAAACTTGTAACTTCAATTTTAATTTTTTAATATCCACTTATGCCGGTAACAAAAGCTGCATAAATATCTTACCCGAAGTTGTTTAGGAAACTATGGAATTGTTCAGATTATAATATTAGTCGCATAGAATTTCAGGCTTGAATATTTATCATCCCTTACATTTACGTCGGTGTTGCGATATGTATATGATATGTAGGCTAAACTTGTAACTTAAATGTTAATTTTTGAATATCCACGTATGGAATTGCCTCTTTAGAGTTTTTAAGTAGAATGTTTGAAGATTGGTTATTCTTAGCGTACGGAACACATCTTACGAGGAATACTTTAAATTTTTCACTCAAGAAGGGAATTTAATTAAAATAACATATAAAAATCAAATACGTACGCTCCAAAAGATTCAAGTTTGGAATTTGAGAGAGGGGGGGAATACACCATAATATAATAAAGGTAGTATATGCTAAACTATAAGAAACTGGCAACAAGGCTACTTTATGTTTCATTTCACAGAGATGGAGCAAGGAACATCAGAGCTTCATGGGTGTGGGTGTATAGTGAAGCTTTGAATATTTTGGGAAGAAGGAGGGGCCTACTCAGCTGTGTTAGCTTCAGGCAGCTTGGTGCTGAAGTAAGTTGATAATAGTAGTAGTAGCTCTAGTGGAAAAGTAAATTTTGCAAATTTCATAGTAAGGAAGTTGAACTGACCTAATAGCTATGTCTTAGCTACAATTAAAAACTCATTGGGTATTAAAAACAATAGTATTTTTTCAATTAATGTAACTTATACTCGATAAAAGAAGAAGGCTGTTTGAGTCTAGTATCTTTTAAAATTAAAGGCTGATCAGCAACCTTATATAATGTGTTCTATTTCACTTTTGCATAATTTAGATACTGAACTCTTTATTCGAGACGAAACAAAATTTCTTCTGAATGTCGTGTCACCCGAAATTTTGTACACAATCACTTGAGACACATACAAGTCTTACCAACCCCCTTTAAGGGGTTATGAATCACGGTTTCTGCATAATTATAAAAAATAAATATTCATTTATATTCCATTCATGAGATATTACATCTCTGCTATTTTGACAGCCTATATCCATTTAAACGCTCTTGATTTAGCTCAATGGTAGCAATAATAGTAGCAGTAGCAGTAGTAGTAGTATATGTAAGTTTTTAAACTTTTAAGTTGACGAGTAGCCAAATTTAACATGTTTTATTTCACTTTTGAATATTTTGGAAACAAAGATCTTTTCCCCAAACAAAAGAAAATATCTTTATAACATTTTGTTCCTTAAAAATTTTGAGGACAGCTACTTTAAGGTTTTGCCCACAGATAAGTCTAATCAACCTTGTGTAGGGGGTTAAGAACCATTGTTTATACATGGCTATAAAAAATGAATATTCATTTACAGATCAGGCGCACTCATCTGTCGAGAGAGCTGCACTTCTGGCTGGAGTTAAATATAGAAGTCTACCATCAAATAAAGAGTACTCATTAGAAGGAAATGCCATTAAACAAGCAATTAAAAAAGATAGAGATGAAGGACTAATTCCATTTTTTGTAAGTAGTAAACTCTTACAAATATTTCATTTGTAATATAGAATGTAAAATGTTAAACAACTGTAAAATATAAATGTAAAATGTTAAACAAATGTAAAATATAAAACGTAAAAATATACATTTTTGTGAATACCAAATGTATTCACAAAAATGTATCCACTAGTCAAAAGATCACTAGCCGAGATCACTAGAAAAAAAAGAAAAAAAAATTACTAGCAAAGGAGAAAAATTGCAAGGAACAATATGTTAAACTCTTAAAATCAAATTTATCGAACAAATATATGAAATATGCTTCGCCTAAAGTAGTCACTAATCAAAGAATCAATTGGCCATCCATGCGAAAAATTGTTAGAATATTTTCTATATACATTATCATCATTATTACTATTAGTATCATTATATATTTTATTATTATTATTTTTACTTATTTTGTACGATTATAAGAAAATTATTATTAACAAAAAAATATTCTAAAGCCATGTCCATATTACAATTGTTTCATCCAAACCATCAGTCCGATTTTCAGCTTGGAAGGCTTACAATTGACATTTTAAATTTCGTTCCATAATTGACTTCCTAGACTGTTGTTTCTAAGTTTAGCGTGAATAAGGTTCACAATAACTTTCCACTCTGTCTGACCTAAAATGACATTTCAATACACCTTTTTTTTCTAATAATGTAGGCCTAATTTCTTTCAGTAACACAAAAAAAGTGGTACAATAAAATTAAAGATATATGCGGTAATAATGTGAATAGCTTTGATTTGCTTTTACCGGAGTCTCCGAGAAAAACTACCTTTGATCTTGATAAACAGCTCTATTTTATTGTTCAAAACATGTCTTCCCATCCTAACCTCCCACTTTCTAGGGTTCTTAATGCCATTGCCTCTGTCGCTGTTCCAGCTTTGGAAATTGAAACGAAAGATCCACAAGATAAGAGATTCCAGTACTCGCCCTCTCGATGCCCTTACTGCACATACTAAGTTTTTTACTGATTTAATATGAAACCCCTTGTCAGATATTCTTAATTAAATTATAAGAAATAGCCCAGTTGCATTGCCGCGGTTAAAAACGAACGGTGATAAACTGACTTTTGAGAATGTAAACCGAATGACTTTGACTTCTTGCTTTTCATCGGGTTACAAGAGTTTTGTGTGGACGGCTAAAAGCTTTATAGTGAATACCCACAGTTTAGTAACCGATAGAAACCATCAACAAATCACTAGCTTTTTCATTTGATTGGTAAGAAACCTTGATAAACTGATTATTTGGCTTAATTTTACTTCTGTTGGCTTGCAAAAAAAGAATCGATTTATTTGTCAACAATATTTTAATTCGTAAAGTTGTAAATGATTTTCGAATTAACAATTTTTAATTGAAAATTCGGCTTCCCTTCATTTTGGGAAGGCTGCTATTATTTCACTATAAAAGTGTTTACTGTTATAATCATTCTATCTATGGTGGCGTTTTAAAGGGAATACTTTAGCCGAATTATCGTCCTAGTAATGATTAACAGCCTTGACTACAATTCTTCCAAAAGGTGGAAATTTTTGGACACTTTATCTAAACTAGAAATTGCAAAAATTAACATCAGAAGCAACACCTTCAACATAGTTGACACCGGGGCTGAGATCCTCCTTCCCTATCCATAAACTTTCTATAATTTTAGCTCCTCCTTTTCCCATTCCTTTCTCCTTTAGACATATCCCATAAGACCACTACGTTCTATGGTACCAAGCCCTTTTCTGTGAGCTCTCCGAAAAAATCGAGTCAGTTCAAAAATTGGGTATAGGGTATGACCTCTAGAGAAAGGCTGAGCTATTACCTATAAACGGCAGTATGGCCTATTTTAGACTGGGTTTTGCCAAGGGTGCAACGATTGCTTTCAAGATTGGAGGGGTTTTCGTTCGGTGTAATACCTCCCTTAAGCTTAAGACGTCCTTGAATAGGATCCTCCAAATTTCTCATTTACTCCGCAATTATACCCGCACATAAAGATGCAGGCATCGTAATTTACTAGGCTTCTCCATGGCCGACCTTGTTTCCTTCTTTCTTTCCAGTTTTAGCAAATATATATTAAATAAGGATATTTCCCCACTTTAAATTATGGTTGTTTTTTGTTTACCCCTTTATCCTCATTTACTTAATGTCTTAGGGAAGTTTTAGTTTTACAGCCTACGTTTCGGTCTGACAGTTTATTCATCTTGTATCACAGCCTTATTCTTTCCCAGCCTTATACCACAGGATTGATCACTATTGGCTTATTATTTACTTTATGATTTAATTATTTGCATTATTTTTGAGTGAGTTTTGCATGTGTTTTATGTGTTTTTATATATTGATATTATTCCTCTCTAGTCTCTTATTATTTCATTTTGTTCTAGTTTAGGGTTATGGATTTTAATCATTTTTATTTCCATATTTAATTATTAACTAGGGCTTTTATTGCCAATTTTTCTTTCAAACTAAACAACAAATTCGGCGGTTCTGTTAATTACAGTCACTCAGAATACAATTTTAATCTAATTTCCTAGTCTCAATCATTTGTCAGTTTTGTTTACTTGGTGGACATCTTAGTAAGAAAACTGCTAGCAGTGAGAGCTAAACTGGTCTCAGAGGAAAAAAAAATACGACAAGCGCCATCTAATGTCACCGACTAAAGTCATATATATAATTGTAAAACGTTCAACAATGAGACTAACCAAGCTCATACTGTTTTGAAATTAAATAAAAAAAAACAAGTTTTTTTTAACTGAAAGTAAGGAGCAACATTAAAACTTAAAACGAACAGAAATTATTCCGTATATGAAAGGGGCTGTCCCCTCCTCAACGCCTTGCTCTTCACGCTAAAGTTTTTTACTGTTTTAAAAAACAGAGTTGTGAAAAAGAGTCTAACTTTGGCGTAGACAGTGAGGCGTTGAGGAGGGGACAGCCCCTTTCATATACGGAATAACTTCTGTTCGGATTAATTTTTAATGTCGCTCCTTACTTTCAGTTAAAAAGACTTGTTTTTTTAATTCAATTTCTGAACGTTTTTGAATTAATGCAGGTTTTGATTTTGGCTCACCGTACATGAATAATTAAAATAAAAATTTGCATAATAATTTTACTTTTTTTTAATTAAATGGCTTTAATTAGCTAGAACTGCAGCTAAGAATATTAGTGAAAAAGATTTATGTTTAATAGAAAGGAGAAAGGACTTGTACAAGAATTATCTGAGCGATAGATCGTATGAAAACAAAAGAAATGTAAAGAAAGTGGAGAAAGCATTGAAATATGAACTGAGGCGGTGTGAAGTGGAGGCCATGGATAAAATTGCCGAGGATCTGGAAGATGCAGCTAGAGGGCATAATAGTAAAATATTGTACTGGCACGTTAACAAATTGAGAGGTAGTAGTCAATCCGGACTTGTCCCAGTTAAAGATAGGAATGGGGTGGCAATTAGCGACAAGGAAAAAGCTAAAGCGAGATGGGCCGAACATTTTGAGAACTTGCTTCACCGAGATAGAGTTGCAGGAAAAAATATAGAGGAAAATGAAAAAACTTTGTGATACCTTGGATGTAAAAGAAGATTTGTTTTGTGAGGAGGAATTAGCAACAGTACTAAAAGGATTAAAGAATAATAAGGCTCCAGGTGCTGATAGGGTGGCAAATGAGTTACTTAAATATGGTGGCTCTGAGGTTAGAAATAAGTTATTGAAGATTATGAATATGATTTTTGAAAAAGGGGACGTACCTAGCGATTTTAGGAAAACTTTATTTAAACCCCTTTATGAGAAAGGTGATAAGAGTAAGTGTGGTAATTATCGAGGCATTAGTCTGGTCTCTGTAGGTAGCAAATTGCTTAGTAATATGATACTTTTTAGACTGAGAGATGCTGTAGACAAAGTTTTAAGAGAAGAGCAGTGCGGTTTTAGAAAAGGTAGAGGATGTGTCGACCAAGTTTTCACTCTTAGGCTAATAATTGGGAAGTGCCTGAGTTTTCAAACACCTTTGGTCCTCAGTTTTATAGATTATGAGCAAGGGTTCGATTCTGTTGATAGAGGAGCTTTAGTAAGGGTTTTATCCTTGTATGGTATACCAGACAAATACATTAAAGTGATTAGTGCTATGGACGAGAATAACACTGCTGCGGTTAAGGTAGGAAATGAGGTTAGCAGCTGGTTTTGTATTAAATCGGGAGTTAAGCAGGGTTGTGTTTTATCCCCCTTTATATGGATTATTTTGATGGACTTTGTTTTAAGGAGGATAGGAAAGGCAATGGGAGACCACGGAATCAAATGGGGAGGAAAAAGTCTCCTGGACTTGGATTATGCTGATGATTTAAGCATCCTAGATGAAAGTGTGACCAATATGAATGAAGTTTTAGAGGTTTTGCGAGTTCAGGGTGCTAGTATTGGTTTGAAAATTAATGTTAGGAAGACTAAGTCACTAAGGCTAGGAATAAGTGAAGATGAAAAGGTGACGTTGGGTAATGAAAAGATTGATCAGGTGGGCAGCTTCACTTACCTTGGTAGTATTATTAGTAAAGTTGGTGGGAGCAGTGAAGATGTTAAAAAAAAAAATAGCCAAGGCTCAGGGTGTTTTTTCACAGTTAAAATAAGTCTGAAGAATAGGAAGATAAGTCTGCAAACCAAGATTAGAATATTAGAGGCTACAGTGATGACAGTGGTCAAATATGGCTCTAAAGTATGGACACTTCGAAAAGCGGATGAAGATTTGCTTGATGTTTCCAAGAGAAATTGCTTAAGGATTGTTCTGGGTACCCGGCTGACTGACCGTATTTCAAACAATAGGCTATACGAAAAATGTGGTTCAATACCGCTCTCTAGCTCTATAATGAAAGAAAGGTTGAGGTGGTTAGGGCATGTTGTGCGGATGAAGGATGACAGATTGCCGAAGATTGTTCTTTTTGGCCAACCATCTAGGGCAAACGGAAAGCAGGTCGCCCCCATCTGGGGTGGGAGGACGTCATAAAGAAAGATTTAAAGGAAATGGGAACTTCGTGGGCGGGTGTAAAAAGGGAGGCTTTGAATAGCGTGGAGGAGGAGCGTGCGTAGCTGTGTTGGCCTCAGGCGGCTTGGTGCTGTGGTGAGTTGTTAGTAGTAGTAGTTTCTCGAAAGTTGTTTAATTTTATTTACGAACGTTTTTATTAGTAATAAATATACGTAACTTACGAATTAACTTACGTAACGAAGTTCTTCATCCATATATTTTTAACACGTATATTAGGGGGTTTGCCCCTATTCAATACCTTACTCTTCACGCTAATGAAAAGCTTCCTCCATGAAAAGATCCTCCCACACAACTCCCGACTCCCCCCCCCCACTACCAGAAAAAAATCCCACCTGAGAACGTCTGTATACTTCCCAATAACAAATACTATATGGAAACATTGGGTAAAGTTAATAAATTTCAGCCCTCCCCCCGGGGACTTTGGGAGATTAAGACATCCTAAAAGACATATTTATCATATTTTCGAAAATGTCGAACAAAAGGACTATCTCAAAATTTTGATCGGTAGACTTTGAGAAACAAATGAGCTGTCGGAGGAGGCCTAGTTGCCCTCCATTTTTTTGGTCACTTAAAAAAGGCACTAGAACTTTTAATTTCCATTCGAATGAGCTCTTCCATGATATTCTAGGACCACTGGGTCAATATTATCACCCCTGGGAAAAAAAGAACAAAACAAATAAACACGCATCTGTGATCTTCTGGCAAAAAATACAAAATTACACATTTTGGCAGATAGGAGCTTGAAGCCTCAACAGTAGGGATCTCTGATACGCTAAATCTGATGGTGTGATTTTCATTAAGGTTCTAAAGCTTTTAGGGGGTCTTTCCCCCTTTTTTCAAAAATCAGCTAAATTTTCTCAGGCGCGTAAGTTTTGACGCGTGCCTTACTGAAACTTATATATTTGAAATCAGTATTAAAATCTGATTCTTCTGATGTATCCATTGGCATGAAAATCCCGTGTTTTAGAGTGTCGGTTACTATTGAGCCGGGTCGCTCCTTTCTTACGAACTGTTTTATTCAAAAATAAGTTTGGAAAGAAAAGTCTACTTAATTTTAGAAGTCCTTAAGAAATCGATGTCGGATCAGGTTAAAACTTAGGTTTTGATCTAAGTTGAGAGAATTTGCCAATGAAAACTTACGTAATTTAGGCCTATAAGTTTAATTTTCTAGATTTTTAGGGTCAGTTCTATTCAGTTTTCTATTTTCCTCGTTAGCCACTTTGCTATCAGCTTTTATTATTCACATGAATGTTCAAAAATTCTCTTTGATTCAGTTTTAATAATGAGTTATGACTGTCTAGGAAGTTTGATTCTGTTGGCTAGTAAGACGGTGAATCAAGGTCGTACCCAGAGGGGGGGGGGGTTAGGGGTTTGACCCCCCCCCCAATAAAAAACGTAACAAAAATGGATATAAACAAATTTTGTGCGCTTTTTGGGATTTTTTTCGTAAACCCCCTCCCCCCCCCGAAAAAAATCTTTGAGTAAAACCCCTCCGAAAACAAATCCTGGGTATAGCCTTTCGTTGAATTGACGCAAAAACGCGCCATTTTTTTAAGCTAGTCACCTTAATAATAAAAGAAAGTGAGTTTAAATTTTTTGCAGCTAATTTTTATTTGCATTTTGCACTTACTAAAAACAATATCTTGTTTTGTTTACATTAAGAGACTTTTCTCTCTTAGGTAATAGTCACTCTTGGTACAACTCCATCTTGTGCCTTTGATAAGTTAGATGAAATTGGACCCGTCTGTGAAGAGGAAGAGATTTGGGTCCATGTTGATGCAGCATATGCAGGTAAAATATAGCAAAATGCTAAATTTTGATAAGAATACATATAGTTTATTTTTTTAAAGGCATAAACATGTATAATATCATAGGCAGCGCAATAGCACTGCCTAAGTAAAGAACGATGGTGGCAAAATGTATTTTTTTTTCCCTTTAGACCAGGCACTTTGTATCGAAGGTGTTGTCGTAGAAACGTCGAAAAGGGCTCATTCGATTGGAAATTGGAATCGCTAGTCCAATTTTTAATAGCCAAAAGTGATTGTAAGGCCACTAACACCCCTTCAGCGCCCACCATTTCCCCAAACACATTCAATCAAAATTTTGAGATAGCCATTTTGTTCAACGTAGTTGACTTGGAAATTATGGAAATTATGTTTTTGAAGAGGATACTTTCACCACAGCTCTCGGGGCAAGGGCTGTAAGTTGTGCCCTGAAGGCATATAAGGTCTTTATAGAAGATGTTGTCATAGAAACTACAAAAAGGGCTCATTCGATTGGAAATTCAAAGGGCTAGTGGCCTTTTTAATAGTTGAAAGTGATTGGAGGTTAACTAACCCCTTTCTAACACCCACCATTTCCCCAAAAACATTCATTCAAAATTTTGAGACAGAACTTTTGTTCAACGGAGTTAAAAGGTCCAGAAATCTATGTCTTTGAGGAAGATAACCCCCTCAAAGCCCTTAGGGAAAGGGTTGTAAGTTATGCCATGGGGGCATATAAGGTTTTTTTTTTATAGAAAGGGATGTCACAGAAACTTCCAAAAACGATGTTGGCATAATGTATTATTATTATTATTTTTTTTTTTGGTTTCTTGGTTTTAGGCCAGGGCACTTCTTATCGAAGGAATTGTCGTAGAAACTTGTAAAAGGACTCATTACATTGGAAATTAGAATGGCTTGTGCCCTTCTTAATAGTCGAAAGTAATATAAAGACAACTAATACCCCTTCCAAGCCCAGCATTTCACCAAACACATCCAATCAAAATTTTGAGATAGCGATTTTGTTCAACGTAGTTGAAAGATCTAGAAATTATACCTTTGAGGAGGACACTCCCCCACAACCCTCGGGGCAAGGGTTGTAATTTATGCCCTGGGGACATATAAGGTTTTTATTGAAAGGTTTGTCGTAGAAACTTCAAAAAGGGCTCATTCAATTGGAAATTCAAAGAGTTAGTGCCCCTTTTAATAGCCGAAAGTGATTGGAGAGCAACTAACCCTCCTGTCACGCACACCATTTCCCCAAACACAACCAATCAATTTTGAGATATCCATTTGGTTCGACGTAGTTAAAAGCTCCGAAAATTATGTCATTAAGGATAAAAAACCCCCCACAGCCCTTAGGGCAAAGCTTGTAAGTTATACCCTGGGGGCATATAAGGTATTTATAGAAAGCATTGTCGTAAAAACTTCAAAAAGGGCTGATTCAATTGGAAATTGGAAAGGCTAGTGCCCTTTTAAATAGTTGAAAGTGATTGGAGGGCAACTATCCCCCTCTCACACCCACCATTTCCCCAAACACATACAATCAAAATTTTGAGATATCCATTTGGTTCAACGCAGTTGAAAGTTTTGGAAATTAGGTTTTTGAGGATGATAACCCCCTCAGAGCCCTCAGGGCAAGGATTTTAAGGTATGCCCTGGGGGCATATAAGGTTTTTTATAGAAAGCATGTCGTATAAACTTCAATAAGGGCTCATTTGATTGGAAATTGAAAGGGCTAGTGCCCTTTTTAATAGGCAAATGTGATTGGATAGCAGCTAACCCCCCTCTCACACCCACCATTTTCTCAAAACACACCAATTCAAAATTTCGAGTCATTCTGTTCAACGTAGTTGAAAGTTCTGGAAATTAAGTCTTCTGGGATGACGAACCCACTACACCCCTTAGGGCCATGGTTGTAAAATATGCCCTTGGGGCATGTAAGGTCTTTATACAAAGCGTTCTCGTAGAAACTTCAAAAAGGGTTCATTCAATTAGAAATTAAAAGAGCTAGTGCCATTTTTAATAGTCGAAAGTGATTGGAGTGCAACTAGCCCCCCCCCCTCTCACGCCCACCATTCTCCCAAACACATGCAATCAAAATTTTAAGAAATCCGTTTTGTTCAATGCAGTTGAAAGTTTTTGAAATTAGGTCTTTGAGGATGATAACCCTCCCACATCCCTCAGGGCAAGGGGTGTAAGCTATGCCCTGGGGGCATATAAGGTCTTGATATAGTAGAAACTTCAAAAAGAGCTCATTTGATTGGAAATTGAAAGGGCTAGTTCCATTTTAATAGTAGAAAGTGATTGGAGGGCAACTAACCTCCCTCTCACGCCCACCATTTCCCCAAACGCATCCAATTAAAATTTTTGTGCTAGCCATTTTTCAACGTAGTTGAGAGTTAAAGAAATTAGGTCTTTAAGGATAACAACCCCCCCCCCAACACTCAGGGTAAGGGTTGTAAATTATGCCCTGGGGCATATAAGGTTTTTACAGAAAGCGGTGTTGTAGAAACTTAAAAAATGGCTCATTCGATTGGAAATTGAGAAAGCTAGTGCTCTTTTTAATAGTAAAAAGTGATTGAAGGGCTACAAACCCCCTTTCACGCCCACCATTTCCCCAAGCAAATCAAATCAAAATTTGGGATATCGATTTTGCTCAACGAAACTTAAAGTTCTGGAAATTACGTGTTTTAGGATGACCCCCCATAATCCTCAGGGCAAAGGGTTGTATTGTAAAATTATTTAAAGGCTATAAAATTAAATTACTGAAGAAACTTCTAAACTTTTTAGGGTCAGCGTTCATATGTCCTGAATATAGACACCATCTAAATGGAATAAACTTTGCCGACTCTTTCAATTTCAATCCCCATAAATGGCTGATGGTGCATTTTGATTGTTCTGCTCTTTGGCTCAGAAATTCAAAGGACTTAGTTGATGCTTTCAATATTGACCCCGTTTATCTGAGGCATGACAAACAAAGCAAAACGCTTGACTACAGAGTAAGTATCATGAATAAACAACGACATATTAACTACAAGTGTTTTTATATTTTGGTTATATTGTTCATCCTACTACCTAGTGAGAACGATTTCCGAATGTTATCCGAAGAATTTTTTTTCACGGTTGCAGCGGTATATGCAACCTAGTAGAAGACGAACATGGTCCATAGACGTCATAGGGTTAAAGCTGGAATTTCTCCGTAAGTAATAATTAATCAGGCTTTTTTCAAGAATGGGATCGAATATGCACGAAGAAGGCCAAGGTTACGCTGGGAAAATCTTGAAAGGCTAAGTAAGGCTAATTAACTTTCAGGTGGTTAGCCTAACAATGAAAGAATCTCCACATTTTAAACTTCCTTAATAAACAAGTATTTAGCAGTTTAATTATAGTAAAAAAAAGAAAATCGCTGATGTAGATAATGTTCGTGATTTTTTTTTTTTCATAGCTAGTGGCATACCAAAGCCAAGTCAAGCTAGCTGCAGAGTCGTTATTATAGTTTTTTTTTAATTTTTGTCAATTTCTTTATTGTTAATTGCCAAATTTAAAATGTTGTTTGTTTGTCTTTTTTACTACCTTGTTAGTCATTCTGTTGCTGGTGTCTTTATCTATATGCTGTTTTATTTGTCTTTTTTATTTTTACTACTCTCATTTTTTACTGTTTTTTTTGTATTTGTCTTGTCATTCTTAATTATCCCATTGTCGTCTTAAGTGTTGTATTTTTAATTAACGAATTATTTTCAGTGTTGAATATTTGCCATTGAATAGGTTCAGTTTGTCTTAGTATGCCTAAGCGGCTTGTATTTATTTTATGCGGATATTCATGAAATAACAGATATGAAAATTTTGTGTAGTGTTTATCTGGGATTTAGAAAAGCTATTTAAATTGAATAGAGATTTATTAAATTAGCCAGAGGCAATGTTAAAGCGTTACCTAAAGTAAAGACCAAAAAGCTCCAACTTTTTATTATTATTTTTTTTCCAGAGGCACTTCATATGGAAGGGGTGGTCGTATAAACTTCGGAGGGTAGTCTTTCAATTGGAAATTGGAAGTTCTAATGCTCTTTTTAAGAGTCAAAATTGATCAGAGGACAACTAGCCCCCCCCCACGCCATTTGTTCTTCAAATGTATCAGATACAAATTTTGAGATTAAATTTTGTTAAAAATAGTCCAAAGATCAGATACTAAAAACTCTGAAGTCGACACAACTCCGCCGAGCCCGGGCGTTGTAAGTTTTACCCTAGGGCCATATATGATTCTTATGGAAGGGGTACTCATATAAACTTCAGACGGGGTTCACTTGATTGGAAATTGAAGGTTCTCGTTCACTTTTTAAGAGTCAAAAGAGATCGGAGGGCAACTAGCCCCCCCTCCATGCCCTATTTCCCCAAACACATCTAATAAAACTTTTGAGATAGCCATTTTGTTAAAAATAGTTCAAAGATCAGATGACATAAATTCTAGGGGTTGCCACAACCCCCCAGAGCCCGGAGGCTAATATCATAAGTTATGTCTTAGGGGCATATATAGTTGTTATGGAAAGTGTGATTGTATAAACTTCAGAGGGAACTCATTTAATTGAAAATGGAAAGTTCTAGTTCCTTTCTTAAGAGTCAAAAGTGATCGGACGGCATCTACCCCTTCCCCCTCTCTTTTCCCCAAATACAACCGATCAAAATTTTGAGATAGCCATTTTTTTTAAATATATTCAAAAATCAGATAACAAAAACTTCCACAACTCCCAGAAGCCGGGGGCAAGGATTGTGAGTTATGCTCCAGGGGTATCTATGGTTGTTATGGAAAGCGTAGTTTTTTACTGTTTAGTATAATAAGTAAAAATAAAGGTGCTTGTGTATTATCCATAACACACTCAAGAAGATAATATAGGTTAATCATAATGAAATATACCAATTATGATGAAAATATAAGACTTTAGTAATAAAATTATGGAAACCACAACAAAGAATATGGAAAACATGCCGCCCAGAACGCATAATATTAAATACTTAACCTAACCACCTCTACATATTAAATATTAAGTTAAAATATACCTGCATCATAGTTTTTATGACTAAGACTAAGCTAATTATAACCGATTACCGACAAACAAACCGGTTTTACTTAGATCAAACTGAGCAAAATTTTGTGTGTGTTCTGAATAATACACAAGAACCAAAATAAGTTATTATTATAATAATACTTATTATTATAGACAAAGACATACTACATTTTAATTTATGCTCTATCGTATCTATTTAGGATGAGTTTTGTAAATAAGTTAACGATTTCTAAATTGTCCACTATTTTTTTTTTTAAGGAAAAAGGCTAGCTAGCTCCTTGGCTGCCCATTTAAGTCCAAAAACCATTTTTCAACCAATGCTAGTACTAAAATGGGTGTTTTTATAAGGTACAGCAGCTTCAGATATGTCACATTTCATTTGTAATTTTTAAAACTCTTATGATAGAGTAGGCTTTCAATTCAAGAATTAGTTTAATTTATTTTGTGACATTTAGTAACGAACCATGCTGAACAAGTTTGGAAAAAATTTTAAACAGAAGAAAAAACGAGGATATTTCCAGCCACTGAAAAAGCAAAAATTTATGCAAATATTTCAGCCAGGACCTCCACTCAGCTGTCCTCAGTACAAGATAGAAAAAGTATAAAAGACCGCAAAAACAGGCCTTTTACCGTTGCAACCACTATCGTTTTTGTGGTGGTTTATTTTACAAGTTTTTTTTGTTTATTTTAGAGGTTGCTTTGAAGATCTTTTATTATTTTTCTATCTTTGCGCTGAGAATTTTGCTTTTTCACTACCTCAAAATATCCTCGTTTTTTCTTCTGCTTAAAGTTTTTTCTCAACTTGTCATACTTAAGTGGGATCTTAAAAATCTTTTACCATACTGAATATCGCTTTAAAATTTTTAAAAATTTTAAAATTAATTTTTTTTTTTAAATACTCATCAAGACGTGAAGCAAAACAATCGATTAGAGAAAGAGAGACAAACAGTAAAAAGTCACGATACACGTAAATACATAACACCGACTACAAACAATTCAAAAAAGAACACCCATTCAGGGGGGTCGATCATGTTGCTACACAGGTAAAAGGCCGGATCATCAACACTAAGAATAGCATCAGCAATCAATTTATTGTTTCATAAGTAAACCATTTTGAGACCAATTGGGGAGATGAAAAAGAAACTCAGCAAATTTGAAAAAACAATTTTCTAATTATTATCTGTGGCTTTCAGAAAATCCCAAAATGGACTAACTGTTACTGAAAACTAACAATAGTTGGTCTTTGACAATATTGAAATACAAAAATCTGAAATTAAAGCTGGAAATTAAAACAAAGGATGAGTAGAGAGTGTCCAGCACATATGAGGGATACTGTCCTCCACTTGCTCCCCACTCTTTACACAGTAGCTTTCTAATGTTATTTTTGAGTGGCGTAAATGTAGCTGCTTGTTATCTATTGCCTTCGAAGACATTTAAAACAAAAATTTGCAATTGTGCATTTGCAATTGTTATCAAATTTGCATTCGCAATTGTTATCGATTGCCTTCGAAGACATTTAAAACGAAAATTTGCAATTCTTCATTTGCAGTTGTTAACAAATTTGTATTTGCAACTGTTACCGATTGCCTTCGGAAACATTTAAAACAAAAATTTGACATTGTGCATTTGCAATTGTTATCAAATTTGCATTTGCAGCTGTTATCGATTGCTTTCAAAGACATTTAAAACAAAAATTTGCAATTGTGCATTTGCAATTGTTATCACATTTGCATTTGCAACTGTTATCGATTGTCTTCAAAGACATTTAAAACACAAATTTGCAATTGTGCATTTGCAGGTGTTAACAAATTTGTATTTGCAACTGTCATCGATTGCCTTCGAAGACATTTAAAACGAAAATTTGTAATGTTGCATTTGCAGTTGTTAACAAATTTGCATCTGCAACTGTTATCGATTGCCTTCGAAAACATTTAAAACAAAAATTTGCAATTGTGCATTTGCAATTGTTATAAAATTTACATTTGCAAATGTTATCGATTGCCTTCAAAAACATTTAAAACACAAATTTGCAATTGTGCATTTGCAGTTGTTAACAAATTTGCATTTGCAACTGTTATCGATTGCCTTCGAAAACATTCAAAACAAACATTTGCACTTGTGCATTTGCAATTGCTATCAAATTTGCATTTGCAACTGTTAGGGATTGCCTTCGAAGACATTTGAAACAAAAGTTGTGCATTTGCAATTGTTATCAAATTTGCATTTGCAACTGTTATCGATTGCCTTTGAAGACATTTAAATCAAAAATTTGCAATTGTGCATTTGCAGTTGTTAACAAATTTGCATTTGCAACTGTTATCGATTGCCTTCGAAAACATTTAAAACAAAAATTTGCAATTGTGCATTTGCAATTGTTATCAAATTTGCATTCGCAAGTGTTATCGATTGCCTTCAAAGACATTTAAAACACAAATTTGCAACTGTGCATTTGCAGTTGTTAACAAATTTGCATTTGTAACTGTTATCGATTGCCTTCGAAAACATTTAAAACAAACATTTGCAATTGTTATCAAATTTGCGTTTGCAACTGCCATCGATTGCCTTCGAAAACATTTAAAACAAAAATTTGCAATTGTGCATTTGCAATTGTTATCAAATTTGCATTTGTAAATTTTATCGATTGCCTTCGAAAACATTTAAAACAAACATTTGCAATTCTGCATTTGCAGTTGTTAACAAATTTGCATTTGCAACTGTAATCGATTGCCTTTAAAAACATTTAAAACAAAAATTTGCAATTGTGCATTTGCAATTGTTATCAAATTTGCATTCGCAAATGTTATCGATTGCCTTCGAAGACATTTAAAACACAAATTTGCAACTGTTCATTTGCAGTTGTTAACAAATTTGCATTTGTAACTGTAATCGATCGCCTTCGAAAACATTTAAAACAAACATTTGCAATTGTGCATTTACAATTGTTATCAAATTTTCATTTGCAACTGTTATCGATTGCCATCGAAGACATTTAAAACAAAAATTTGCAACTGTGCATTTGCAATTGTTATCAAATTTGCATTTGCAAATGTTATCGATTGCCTTCAAAGACATTTAAAACACAAATTTGCAATTGTGCATTTGCAGTTGTTAACAAATTTGTATTTGCAACTGTAATCGATCGCCTTAGAAAACATTTAAAACAAACATTTGCAATTGTGCATTTACAATTGTTATCAAATTTTCATTTGCAACTGTTATCGATTGCCTTTGAAGACATTTAAATCAAAAATTTGCAATTGTTCATTTGCAGTTGTTAACAAATTTGCATTTGCAACTGTTATCGATTGCCTTCGAAAACATTTAAAACAAACATTTGCAATTCTGCATTTGCAGTTGTTATCAAATTTGCATTTGCAAGTGTTATCGATTGCCTTCAAAGACATTTAAAACAAAAATTTGCAATTGTGCATTTGCAATTGTTATCAAATTTGCATTGGCAAATGTTATCGATTGCCTTCGAAGACATTTAAAACACAAATTTGCAACTGTTCATTTGCAGTTGTTAACAAATTTGCATTTGCAACTGTAATCGATTGCCTTAGAAAACATTTAAAACAAAACATTTGCAATTGTGCATTTACAATTGTTATCAAATTTTCATTTGCAACTGTTATCGATTGCCATTGAAGACATTTAAAACGAAAATTTGCAACTGTGCATTTGCTATCAAATTTGCATTTGCAACTGTTCTCGATTGCCTTCGAAGACATTTAAAACACAAATTTGCAATTTTGCATTTACAATTGTTATCAAATTTGCACTTGCAATTGTTATCCATCGCCTTCATAGACATTTAAAACGAAAATTGTTTGTTTAAACCAAATCCGAAGCACTTGCTTTTGCATTTGCCTTCAAGGAATTGTGAAAAATATTGATCTCATTGGTCTTCAATAGGTAATTTGTTGTTGAATCATTTGGGGGGGGGGGGTATTCATACTTTAGTTGAAATAAAAAGGGAGGGCAGATGGCAGCACCTAAACTCTGATGAAGCTTTTATATTAAGGAATAAAGCTGTTCGACTCCATAACATGTTCGTTGTACTGAAAAATCAACTAAGGTTTGTTTCACCGAGAATGCCTGTACTTATAGGTGTAGTCTAAAAACGAAGCCCCAGGGAGAATAAATATTTTGATAATGGTCATTTTATTGAAACCAGTTCTATTTGCAACTTGAAGGTATTTCATTCGGTTAGTATTATGGGTTGTTTCTTATCGAAAAATGGCTTTAAAAAATGTGACTTAAAAAATGACTTTTAAAAAAAGGCTTTATAAGGTTGTTTGGTAGCCACCAAGGATGATTCTTTTTGTAAGCGCATTGTTAAAGTAATTCTGGGGGATTATTAGTCTTTTGATACTGATGATTCTAATGAAGCTTTCTTCTGTTGCAACTTGAGGTGTGTTTTATCTGGCTAGCTGTTTTGAATCGTCCATAAGTGATGTGTTGCTGTTATTACGAGGAAGAATTTGTTATACTCTTTAATATTCATACAATAAATACAAAATTAAAAGAGATTTTTATGACAAAAATAGTTCTGTTTGTGAATGCATTTTGACAACAAGTTCCTAAGGACTTTAGCTTTTTTTTTATCATGAGTAATAGTTTAATGAAGTTCGCCACTTGAGATGTTTTATTTTTATCTATTTTATGTTTATATTATATTTTATATTTTATTTTATAATATATTTTTATATTATAATATATATTATAATATTATAATATAATTTTATTATAATGTAATATATATTTTATTATAATATAATTTTATATTATAATATATTATATTATAATATATTATAATATGTTTTATTTTCTATATATTTTATTTTAAGTGTTATTGTTTTATTTTTATTTTATGTTTTGGATTATTTTTAAGTGAGATTTAGATTTTCCAATTAACCAGTACGGTTGTTTTACGATTTGTTATTTACATTGTTAAAAAGATAAAAACTGAAACCGAGGTTTTTTACAACAAAATCGTGTTTTGAAACACCCATTCAAATATTTGATTTTTTTAAGAAACAAATTCATTATGGGTAACGTGAAGCTACCCCTTGCTTCACCTTGAGATGTGTTTCGATAATTTACTTTATATTACTTTTAAGTCGCATAATTTTATAATAAGCATATGTTTGTTCGATGCCTAGACAATTAAATTGTACGAATCTACCGAAAATTCGGAAAAAAGAACTTTTTAAATTAATGAAACGTGAAATGTTCTCAAATTTGTAGGAGCTACAGCGGTTATTTGTTAGTCGTATCGGAAATATGTACAAATCTAAAAACCATGTTTTTGTTCTTTTCAAGCATTGGCAAATACCCTTAGGAAGAAGGTTTCGATCTCTAAAACTTTGGTTTGTACTAAGAATTTATGGCGCAGAAGGACTGAGAAAGCATATTAGAAAGCAATGCCACTTGGCAAAAGCTTTTTCAGATTTAGTTCATTCTGATGAGAGATTTGAAACACCAGTACAGCCACAACTTGGATTGGTGTGCTTTAGACTTAAGGTAATTTATTTTATTTTTTAAATACCTTCATTCAAATAAAATTCAAATGAATAAACTTAATCAGATATCTTAATTTTTGTTTGGATATACGGTTCGGAAAATTATAAATAAATTCACTTTTTAATAAAACAATTTAGTCATAATTGGTTTATTAAATAAACTTACTCCTAGATATATGTAAAAATATACATGTATTCATATATACATTGCTGGAATACAGACCTTCCACAGGTTAGGAATATTTTTCCTGAGGCCCGAAACCTTCTCCTAAAATAAGAATTTTGTATATATTCCATATTTCCCAGTACAATATCATATAATTTTCTGATTTTTGAGGTGCCCTTATGAGCAAGAATCCCGCCCTTTCCAAGTCGCTTTCGAAACATCTCTTTTGGTAATTTATCAAGGAGTTCGTGGTAACGAACTGTAAGTAAGAAGCGAGGTGCCCTCAATAGTAACCGAAACTCTAAGAAGCAGACTCTTCACAAAAATAGTTACATAAAAAGAATCGAATTTTTATTCGTATTCAAAATACGTAATATTCATCAAATTTAATGGTATGCATCCAAAGTTAGGAGCCTGAAAAAATTTGCGAACTTTTTGAAAAAGGAAGGAAACACCCCCAAAAGATCAAATGAAAATCACATAATCAGATTCAGCATACCAGACAACCCTAATATAGTGGTTTCAAGCTCCTATGTATAAAAATGTGGATTTTTTTTTGCCAGAAGAAAGATCACGGATGCGTGTTTATTTGTTCTTGTTTTGTTGTTGTTGTTGTGTTTTTCCCTAGGGGTGATCATATCGAATTAGTGATCGTAGAAAATTGAGAGAGGGCTGATTTGATCGGATATAAAAATAAAATTCTAGTGCCCTTTTTAAGTGACTAAAGGTATTGTAGGTAAGCTAGCCCCCCTCCCTCCAACGCTCATTTTCCCCCAAAGTCACCCAATCAAAATTTGATATAGCCATTTTTTCAGAGTAGTCGAAAAATCTAGTAACTATGTCTTTGAGGATGAGTTAACCACTCACAGTCCCCGGGGGAAGGGCTGGAAGTTGTGAACTTTGCCCGTTGTTTACATGTAGTGTTGGCTATGGGAAGTATACAGACGTTTTCAGGGGGAATTTTTCTGTTAGAGGGGGGTTACGTGGGAGGATCCTTCAATTGATGAATTTTTCATTAGGGAAGGGAATTTCTGTGTAGGGGGAGCCGGATTTCCCAGCATTGCTTAAAAAACGATCAGAAATTAATTAAAAAACAAGTTTTTTCAACTGAAAGTAAGGAGCAGCATTAAAACTTAAAACGAACAGAAATTATTACGAATATGAGGGGGATTGCGTCCTCGTCAATACCTCACTCTTTACGCTGAAGTTTTCTTAAGTACTTTTAAAAAAAGCTTTTCATTCTAATTAAACGTCCTTTGTGATTCAACAGTTATTCTTAAGGAATTGGTACAAAATTCGAACTTTAGCGTTAAGAGCAAGGTATTGACGATGGGGTGTTTCCTAACATATACATAATAATTTCTGTTTATTTTAAGTTTTAATGTTGCTCCTTACTTTGAGTTGAAAAAACTTGTTTTTTTAATTAAATTTGACTACAGAAACCTCCTGCAAAAGGGACTGAAAATTGTCAAAGGTAAACTCGTTGCAAATTTTTTTTCGTCAATAATAGCCCAAGATAATTCTTTATGAGAACCTCTTAAAAGTCAAATCTTTGTTCAGGTGGCATTTTGTTGTGATGTATTTTAACTTGATGGGATTAAATTCATCCTCATCAGAGTTGGCATTGTTTATACATTCGGCGTTTAGCAGGCTGCTTGTTGATACAAAATACATAAATGCTATAATATTTATAATAAATAAGCTTACAATAATTAAAATCTTAGTACATAAACCTGTGTACATGGTGTCTAAAATACTGGCCCTTGATCCACCAGTCTTAGAAACCGGACCGACAAGCCTGAAATTTAAAGAGTCAGTCATAGAATTTGATTTTGGGGGACAAAATGTCTTACTTCTCTGGGTCAGCTCTTAATTTATTTTTGCACAGACTCACTTTTAGACAGAATGAAAACGTACATTTTCATAAATGAGCTATAGGTTTAGAAATTTAAACATGAAATACACTAAATAGAAAAACATTTATGTCTGTAAGCAGAAGATCAAATATCAAGAAAGTAAATACTTAACATGATAACCCAAACTACTCCAGAGGCGCTGTTTATGTCAGTTTGAATTTTAAAATACAAGATTTTTAATGTGATAGAACTGACTCGGTCAATTCGGGAGATTTGTCCTATGTGTATTTATACCCTTAGTGTTGGTCATACTGTTTGTCACTCTTTTATTGGCTAAGTTGCTCAAACTCACACTCGTACTTAAGGTCATACACACTCAAGCTCATACACGCTCATAGTCACCTTCATACTCACTTGTGCTACTTAATAAATCTGGGCTAATCTAAATTTTTAGCAGATAGCTAAAAATTTAGTAGGGTGACAGATTCATTCTTAGACAAACCTGAATAGGCAGAAAATTGCTATTCAGACAAGGCTTTTCTAAACTAGTTTCAGTTGTATCTAAGGAATTTCTTTTTTTAGTCACTGCATTTTCTTTTTCTAATTATTTGATTCTTTTTACCCTTATGAGCAGGGATATGCTCTCTTTTATCCTACGATCTTTTTATCTGTATTGGACTTTAGTAAGATTGAATAATTGCTTGAGAGTTGATTTTTCCATTAAGGAATTAATACAGAATCTTAGGAGATAAATTATTAATGGTGTCTCCGGGTTCAACGAGCTAAAGCATGTTGAGATAAACTATTATTAATCTTTCAGCAGTTAAGCTTTCCCTTATGCCTAAAAGCAGCTAGAGGTAGTGTTGAGGAATTACGGATTTAGAACAGAGTTTTGGAACTTATTGACAATATTTTGCCCATTTTATCCAGCTATATTGAGTTTTGTTACTGCATAGTAGCCTTGGGTAAACAGTTGCTTTTGGAATCCAGTTTCTTTAATATTTCAGTGGAAGAAGTTGAAAACTATAAATGGAAATTTCAGGAATTAACCCGAGCATTTTCCCTAAAGTTTTATAAAATTTTATTCACCTAGGTTAAGATAGTTACAGTATTTCCATAAATATTATATTACCCAACATGTACCTGGAAAGCAATTCTTTACCCTATGTAGGTTTGTCTGAAAAGTCATTGATTACTTTAATGTGTAGCTACTTACTAAAAGATGGAATTGACCCACCCACACTGACACAAATAGTACTTCTGGACCATCTAGACTTTCAAATCGAGTTGTTTAATATTGATATTCCATCCTAGGGGCGCTCCATGTTCCTCATGGCTAAATCTATAGCCGAAAGAATGTTTACTTTGCGAAGATACGCCCCCGTCATTCCATGAGAACCCTGTTTCTATCGGTTAGGTACCCCTGTTTCAATCGCACCCATAGCCGGGATTTCCACAACACCCTGGGCTCTGCAATACCCATAGTCGGAATTCCAGCGTATCTTTAAAAGTCATGCTACATTCTATCTAAGATACGGATTTCTGAAAAAAAAGAAAGAAACAGATTAAGAAAAGTAAAGAATTTTTTGTTCATTTTTAGAAAAAGTCAAAATTCTACTAAACTCATGGTTAGAATTTGCGGCTTCGCGGTCCATTTTCTGAAACTGACCGTTACGATACACTTTTTTGGGATTTATCAACCAAATATTTAAACTGGCGTGGACCCGTTTAAAATTACTTTGAGAGTGGTGAAACAAAAAAAAATCAATAACAAGAAAATCTACAAAATAGGCTTACATTTTATCTGCAGTTGACTTCGAATCGAAAATAATGTGCGCTAAGTAAATTATAAGTTTGTTTTCTTTTTATCTCAAGATTTGTGTCAAACTTATCCACAAAATCAACAGCATCAACAAAATCAACAACAATTGCATGGTTTTCAAATGTACATGAAAATACATCAAAGCCATTTCGGTATTATTGATTAGTAAGGCTACATAGACAAGGCTGCATAGATAAATTAAAAATAAAATGGTTTGAAGTTTTTTCTTATCGCTAGTAGAACTTCAACTCATTTTCAATATTTTATCTCTGCTTTTAAACGATTATTATGTTAAAAATGGAGCTTGCGATATTTGCACCAATCTTAGTATATGATTATTTGTATTTTACCAAGAAATACAGAAGTTTAAATAAGACTTGAAATGGTAAATTATATTAAGATTTTAATAAAAAATAATAACTAATCCTTTTATTTGGTTTTGATTCTTTTCAGATCTTCAAATTTTTCAATTAAATCGCAGAACTTTACACAATACAACTTTGTTGGCAGAATGCTATTGATATTATAGAAATATTATTAAATCAATTATATCATTTAATTTATGTATAATGCTTTTCCCCCAAATATAGGAGCTATAAAAATGTAAATGTACAAATTAAATAATATTAAATATAAACTAAAAATTTCTTTAAATTGATCTTCATCTTTTCCAGATTATAAGACTTTCAGATCAATCTTAGGGTGACAAGGATCTAACTTCTTTATTAGTAGGGGGACCCAGAAACTAAAAAGATCTTTGCTGAAACTGTGGCATGCAAATTATTGATTATATGTCATCTTGAACATCAGATGATGGAATTGGATGTAAGTCAACCAATCATTTTGAATAAAAAATAACAACAGTTTACTCCAAATTGTTTTTTATTCATGCATGCAGAGGTTTCAATGTGGCAAGCTAGTCTAATGGTTCTGCGTAAGCGTCTTTCCTGATTATCAGGGCAACATGCAAATCATGGATGTTTTGTAACAAATTTGATATGCAAATTTTAAGTAAGTTGCTTGTATAATCTGGAAGTAACAATAAAACGTAAAGGATAAAAAAAAACCGTTAAAATAAAGGAGAACTGTAATGCTCGGAGAATTTTTCTATCTGTCTGGGATTTTCTGAGAATAACTTAGGGATGTTAGTCCTATTGAATGTAAGTAAAGTAATTATGACAGCACTAGACCCTCAAGGTCCAACCCAGCGGTGCTGATCTCCATTTCAAAGCCCTTCAACCAGGAAGTGTAATTCTGGTGACCCAGCCATCCTGTGCTTTCGCAGACCCTTCCTGCTTACCTCCCCCAGATTTCTCCAGGTACCCATTTAAAGGTGGGTCGACTCTGGCTGAGCTTACAGAGTCAGACCTTGTCTGATACAGAGTGGGACCCTTGTCCCAAGTCAAATAACCGGCCACGTCTGGAATTAAACCCATGCCCCTCGTACAAAGGATTCCCAACCCAGTAAGCCAACCACTTAGCCAGGACAGTCCTATTGAATGACATAACTATTGTTGAGATGAGGCAGTATTTTTCCGACCAAGAAAATTTTTGGAAGGAGTGGAAACTTTACCCATGTCTTACTCATGCTTTCGTCCAAAAATATGTCTATATAAATTTTTCTTAACCGAATAGAACCCCAAAATGGTCAACATGGCTTTCTCTCACCTCTCTTAGAAAGTACAAGTGATCTCTCTTGACTAGCATATTTTAAACCAGATTATATTCACATAGACAATACAATCTGCCAGCTAAGTAACTCTAATTGTTGTGTACCAGTAACTTATAGAACAAAAGAAAAAATATTTTCTGAAAGTCTAGAAAACCTAGCGTTAGAAAGCCTAGTTTGTATCTGCAGCTGAACAAAAAAGAAACAGTGAGAGAGAAAAACAACAGCAACTAAAAGTTCGCCTGAATGCCCTTCGGCTATATTTAAACAATGGACGAATTGCAGAACTTACAACCCTTGCCAAGAGGGCTCTGAGGTGGGGGTTGAAACTCCCAAAGACATAATCACTGGACCTTTCAACTATGCTGAATAAAATTAATATCTTCAAATTTTTTATTGGATGTGTTTGGGTATATGAAGAGGTAGAGAGGATCTGATAGCCCTCCAATCAGTTTTGACTCTTAAAAAAAAACACTAGAAACATTCAACTTCTAATTGAATGAGCTCCTCTTGAATTGTTTAAAACTCCTTCTCTACGAAAGGCCTTGATCAGAAAGAAAATAATACACTGTGCCCACTTCGCTGTTTAAAGGGGATTCTCTGTGGAAAAACAATCTTCTTAATAACATTATTAATTTGTCATTAAGTATAAAACTAATTTTGTTTCATTTTCGCCAAGAATTAAATTTTTGGATAGATTAAAATATTTTACCTTGTAGAAGCTGCAGTTTCTTTTGGACTTGAATAATTTTCAGATTTTTAAATATCAAAAATACTATTGGTCAAATATTTATTTTTGCACTGAGCTGACCAACAAACATATTTTTGTCCGCCAGTCCTGGGATTCAAAATTAAATAAAAGCCTCTCATAGTTTTGAAGTATCGTGAAAATTGAGTAAGCTCCTTCCAGCTCTAATATATAAATGCTAAGAATATTAAACTTTAAGATTACTTTTTGGCAAAAAAAAAAAAATAGAGAAAAAAGGCAAATTATTTTTGTTTTTTTGTTGATTGAAGAAATATTCAAAAGCAGTTTGTTATTTTTGGTCAATAGCTATTATAGTGTTTTAACTTAATAGTTGACAATTTAACTTACAAAACTTATCAATAGTCATATTGTTGAAAATAATGTACTTAAGTGTTATATAATACACACTCGAGAAGCGAAGTTTGGTCAATGCTAATGAAATAGAACAAAATATGATAAAAATACAATATTTTAGTAACAAAATAATGAAAACAAAATCAAAGAATTATGGAAGAGGGCCACTCAGAGCGCATTATATTAAATACGTAACCTAAACTAGCCTAACCAAACCAAAATACCAACTAAATATTTAATTAATATGTAGCTATAATGAAGTTTTCCACCGAGCTGAAGCTAATTGCCTGTTATAAACACCATGAAAAACGGGTATTGTCTCATGTTCGCGGTACAAGTTCTCGAATGTGTATTATATAACACATAAGGACCAAAATAATATTTAATAAATTCTTGAGAAAAAGTTTTAATCTTGAATAAAAGCAAAATTTTGCTTACAGGGAGACAACGAGCTATCACAGGAGCTACTGAAAAGAATAAATGAAAGGAAGAAGATACATTTAGTGCCATCTGTTTTGAGAGGAATTTATGTCATTCGTTTCGCCGTATGTTCAAGACTTACGGAAATAGAACACGTGGAATTCGCTTGGAATGAAATAAAAGAGTGTGTTTAGGATTTCGGGGTAAAGAGGGATAGAGAGAGATTGATTGGAAGACATATTTCTGTAAGAATAAAAAATGGCAGATAGGTGAATGTATTACCTTGTCACTGCAATTGAAGGAATAGAAAATGGTCTCTATTTTAGTGATATACAATTATCAAAGCTCACGAGTCTGATTCATTGATATCCATCATAGATGATATACTCATTGATAACCGTATAAATCATAGTTAGAATTAGAATAAAACAAATCTTAAATCGGTTTTTAGTTGGTTTTTTACAGTTAAGACCTAAACAGTTTTTTAGTTAATTCTGCCTTGTAAAATTTTTTCTAAGGATTCTGCCAGAAATTTCTACTTATTCATGTTATTTGGCGAGAATCCATCGTAGTTTCATTCTAAATTGCTATTAAAATTAAGCTGTTATTTACAAAAAAGATTGGAAGAGGCTTGGATTTTAAATGCTATGGAAGTATCGTTTTGATATCTAGAGGGGAGTTTAGTATTAAACTTCTTACCTAAGATTAGTACATGGTAGAATTTAATAATTTATCTTTTCTGTGCCAATTGACCGGTAAATTTTGTGTAAAATAAATTTTTCAATAACGAATCAAGTAAATGGGCGATATATTATTGAAGAAAGATTAAAATTATTAATCCCCAAATCATAGCCGATGAGCTTCATAGATAGAGAGAGGCTCTTTCAGTTTTATTTCCCCCTTTCTCTCCTCTTTCTCTCTCTCTCTCTCAATCCATTTGTCTCTGTCTTGGTTTTTCTCTTTCTCTCTCTCTCCTCTCTCTATTTGTTTCCCCCTATCTCTGTTTCTCTCTCCCTTCTTTTCTCTGTCTGTCTCTCTTTGTCTCTGTGTCTCTTTCCTTTCCTCTCTCTCCCCCTTCTATCTCTCTCTCTCTCTCTCTCTCTCTCTCTCTCTCTCTCTCTCTCTCTCTCTCTCTCTCTCTCTCCCTCTCTCTCTTTCTCTGTCTTTCTCTGTCTCTCTCTCTCTCTCTCTCTCTCTCTCTCTCTCTCTCTCTCTCTCTCTCTCTCTCTCTCTCTCTTAGTAGGCAAGGATACATTCTTAGTAAGGCAGGTTATATTAATGACGTTTGATGTTTCGCTTGATATTATGTTTTACCTATAAAATAAATCTCTTTTAAACGGTCGTTTCCGCGTGATTCTGATAAACGTTTACAACAAAAAGGTATGGCGCTTCGTCTTTTTTTTTTCGTATCATCTTTTTGTTATGTTTTCTTTTAATTTATACATTTTTTGATATACTAAAAAATCGTTTCACCAGATTATTGGTAAAATATATAATTAATGGTGTGTTTTCTTTGTAACTTTACTTCATTTTGTTTCTTGAGATTAACCAATTTGACATATATTCGTAACACAAAAATAAAATTTTTTGCTGTCAATGTCTTTCAGAAAAAATGATATTAGTCTAACAATCAGACGTACATTTTAAAAGTTGTTTCTAACCTAGAGAGTTTCGGATCTGCGAAAGAAAAGTATTTCAGTCTGGAAAGAGGCACATATTTTTCAAATCAAAGACCTATACAGAGTTAAATTTAAGCTCTCAGTTTACTTCATATATCCGAATTTACATAGGGGAAGATGGAGCACTTCCAAGTTTTGGGGTTTCGTATTCGAGCAGAAACTGCCATTTTAAGAAAAGTATAAAAACTTGTAAAAATTACTATTGTTACACTTTTAAATATGAAATTAAGTCCACTTCCAGTGACACAATGCTTTTCGAGAGAATTGAATTTTGTTGTCGCTGCATAGGTCATTTCAAGAATTAAAAAAATAATTGAATTAAAATAATTACAAAAAATAGTTTTCCATTAATCTGTGCGACTAGGATAAGTGTGCCAAGTCGATACTTATGAGCTAGTGAAAATTGGCTCTTCTTTGAAGATGAATCCAAGCTTCTAGTAGAAAGTGTTTCAGGCTTGTGGGTTTAAGCGCCAAATTTAAATTACTACTTTCATGGATTTAAAACAACCTATGAATTTCACTGTTTCCTATATGCTTTTGTAAGTCAATAGCTTTGTTTAGCTGAAAAACCTCTAGAACTCAAAATGCATTTGCTAATGTTTATTAAGATATTTCAATTAGGACTGGACGCATAGTAAATGTTCGTATAATTTGCCTTTTCAGTGGGTATGTGTGATAATCTTCACTAGATAGTCTTGTAAATCAACTTCATTTTTCATTGGATATTAGTGACTGGCATTTTGTCGCCAGCTTGTCACAAATATCCTATAAAAATACTATCAATCACAGTAGTTGAAATCAAATATATTCTAGTGAGAATATTAACGCAAGGGTACATACTATGAAATAACAAACCATGATATAACAAACCATGAGGTATTAATAATGAAAATTAACTTTTAAACGTATTTTTAAACGGCCTAGGACCATGTGGTACGGAGGAAGATGACGTAATGACCATGTGGCACGGTAACGTAATGGCATAAAACAATCTGCTAAAATATCTAAAGTAGACATTCAAAAGTCACATTATAGGGGTTTGGAGGGGGCAACAGTAATGCTGTGACTTTTAATCCACTGCTTTTGTGAATTAACCTATATCAATTATGATTTATACTATTATCTACTTATAACCTACAGAAATCGTTCCGGAGAAAAACTCAAACTTGGAATCTACTTCAAACGATGTTACTGAGTCACCACTTCAAGTCGCCACGCTCAGAGCTAGGCTGAGGGAGGGCTAACACACATACACAACTTGACTTATTTGATTTACGGCTCTTGCCATGACCAGATAGAGAACGATGAGGCCAGGAGCGACAAGTAGACCTATGGCTTGCCGGGCTTGCAGCTTCTTCCACTGGGATGTGAGCTTGGGCAAGGAGTTCGTTGGTTTCGCCTTTCCACCTAGTAGGGTGGCGTCCTCAGGGGCGTTTCCATCCCTGCAGGGTGGGCTGGAAGTTAAAAATGACCATCGCTGGTGTGTCATGTGGCTGACCAAGGAGGTGGCCATACCAGCGAACAGTGGACTGGGCAAGCTGCATTCAGAAAGGAGCTTTTGAAGTGCCTGAAACGAGGGTCTACTTGGTAAAAAAGTCAATCCAGTGATTACCCTTGATTCTTCGAAGATGTATGATCTGGGCGATATCTACGAGGTTGAGGAAAGATTTCGTGGATGGCCACGTCTCTATAGTAGCATGGTAATGACTGAAGCAATGCAGATACACATTCTATTGTTATGCTGCCATGCTAATATGGTGGCACAGGCACAACCGAACCGGTATTTCTTACTTGTACTCCAAAAACCTCAGGAAATCTCATCTCCTATACCCCTTTAGCCAAAAAATCACGGCGAAACTTCCAGGAACCTGAATCCTGACTAAGAAAAAGATATAGACGCAGTAAACAGTAAAAAACTTACTATTATCTTAAAATTGCAAAAATTAACTAACTAAAACAGGAGACAAAAGACGCTGTATTTCCAAGCGGACAAGTCCCTGTAAAATTCTGATCAGCATAACAATTTTGACCAAGACCATAACTGTACAGTACCCCAAAACGAATGACTAATTAACAAACAGCATGAAAACCATGCAAATCACTCTGCTTGGTGCCTGGACTTGCGAATAAGTCACTGTCAAATTCACTGCCAAATGTGTTAATTAGCTAGCTTATTCATACAAGACGAAAAACAATTCTCGCAGAAAAAGGGAAAACAAAAGGAACAAGCTTAGAGTGACTTACAAAAGAACAAAAGCACAATGAACTGATATGTAGGGTCAGGGGCACAACAAAATATCATTGAAAATGATAACTCTTCCAAAATAATGGATTGAATACCTTATGCTGTATATGAAGCCAGCTAGTTTTTAAGCAAAGTTTATAATCAAATATTTCCCGTAGACCAGTATTATCATCATTAAATCAAGTTTCTGATGGCAGAACACAAAAAAGATTCGTGTTGGCTATCTTATTCATCAAACAGTTCGTAGTAACGAACTGTAAGTAAGGAGTGATTCGGCTCAATAGTAACCGAAACTCTAAAAAACTAAATTTTGATACCAATAAATATATAAAAAGAATCGTGTTTTTATGCTGATTTCAAATATATAAGTTTCGTTATGTTTAGTCTTACCTATTAAAGGTTACAAACCTGAGGAAAGGTGCCTTATTTGGTAAGAAAACGAGGAGACACCCCCTAAAAGTCATAGAATCTCAATGAAAATTAAACTATCAGATTCAACATATCAGAGAACTCTACTGTAGAGGTTTCGAGCTCCTATCTGCAAAATGTGGGATTTTGTTTATTTTTTTCCAGGGAGGGTGATCGTATAGACCCAATAGTCCTAAAATATCGAGAGAGGGCTCATTCAAAGAGGAACTAAAAGTTTTAAAAGTTCTCAAAGAGGAATTAAAAGGAACCCTTTTTAAGTGATCAAAAAATAGGAAGGCCACTTCAATTTTTTTGAGTTGCCCCCATGCTCTCACGCGCCTTTTTCTCAAAATCCTCCGATCAAAATTTTGAGATAGCCATTTTGTTCAGCATAGTTGAAAGGCCGAATAAGTATGGCTTTGGAGATGTCCTGGCCCCCCAAAACCCCTGGGGTCAGGTCTTTAAGTTACTAAGTTTGCAGATTGTTTACGTAGAGTATTTGTTATTGGGAAGTATACGTACATTTTTTGCGTGGGGGTGGCGAATCTTCTGCTGGTGGGATTTTCTACAAGAATAATTTTTCATGGGAGGGAATATTCCAGGGAATGAATTTTTCAGGGGAAATTTTATACTGGGGGAATTTGCCAGAATTCCTATACGAATTTCGTCTTTTGTCTTGCTTTCTCTTTGCCGACTCCATTTTACGTGTGAAAATTTCAATTGTCCGGGGTAAATTTTCACAAGGATTAAATTGTCTAGAGACTAATTAAGTGGGGAGGAGGGATTTTTCAATTGAGGTGTACCCAGATTTCCTGGTATTATTTAAAAAATGATAAGAAATTAAATAAAAAAGAAAAGTTTTTTCAACTGAAAGTAAGGAGCATCATTCAAACTTAAAACGAACGGAAATTATAAAGTCTATGAGGGGGTTGCTCATCCTCAACACCTCGATATTTAAGCTAAAGTTTGAATTCTGTCCCAATTCCTTTAAGAACGACTCCTGAAACACTATGTTCGTTTTATTAGAACAACAAGAAATTTTTTTAAGTACTAAAAAACTTTAGCGTAAAGAGCAAAGTGTTGAGGAAGAGCAACCCCCCCCTTCATATAGGTTATAATTTCTGTTCGTTTTAAGGTTTAGTGTTGCTTACTTTCAGCTGAAAAAAATTGTTTTTTTTTTATTTAATCATGTCAAAGGAAGAATTAAATCCCAGGTAATTAAAATGAAACGCTCAATGATCATTTCACTCTTTGATTATAATTGAATTAAAAAAAAACAATTTTTTTTAACTGAAATTAAGGAGTGACGTTAAAACTTAAAATAAACAGAAATTATTCCGTATATGAAAGGGTCTGTCCCCTCCTCAACACCTCGCTCTTTACCCTAAAGTTTTTTATTGTTTTAAAAAATAAAGTTTTGAGACAGAGTCAAACTTTAGCGTTAAAGAGCGAGGCGTTGAGGAGGGGACAGCCCCTTTCATATATGGAATAATTTCTCTTCTTTTAAAGCTTTAATGTAGCTCCTTACTTCCAGTTAAAAAAAAAATTGTTTTTTTATTTAGTTTCTAAACGTTTTTGAATTAATGCAGGTTTTGATTTTGGCTTACCGTACATAAATAATTAAAATAACATTTGCATATTAATTTTTTTTTTGTTAAATGGCTTTCTCGAATGTTGTTTAATGTTGTTTACTAACGTTTTTATTAGTAATAAATATACGTGACTTACGAATTAACTTACATAACGAACTTCTATATTCGTATATTTTTCTAACGTAAGTTAGGGGGTTTGCCTCCTAGTCAATACCTCGCTCTTTACTCTAACGTTCAAATTTTGTTCTAATTCTTTGAGAATGACCCCTTAATCACAAAGGCTGTTAATTAGAATAAAGAGCTCTTACGAAATTACTAAAAACGTCTGTATGATTCCCAATAACCAATACTATATGTAAACAATCGGCAAAGTTAACAACTTGCAGTCCTTCCCCTGGGGACTGTGGGGGATTAGTCATCCTCAAAGGCATAGTTATTATATTTTTCAACCATTTTGAACAAAATGGCTCTCTCAAAATTTTGATCGGGTGACTCTGGGAAAAAAATGAGCGTGGGAGGGGGCCTAGTTACCCTCCATTACTTTTGGGCACTTAAAAAGGGCACGAGAACTTTTAATTTCCGTTTCAATGAGCCCTCTTGCAACATTTTAGGACCAATGGGTCGTTACGATCACCCCCGGGAAAAGAAAAAAAAAACAAATGAACACACATCCGTGATCTTTCTTCAGGCAAAAAATACAAAATTCCACATTTTCGCAGATAGGAGCTTGAAATCTCTACTGATACGGTGAATCTGATGGTGTAATTTTTATTAAGGTTTATGATTTCTACGGGGTGTTTCACCCCTTTTTCGAAAATAAGGCAAATTTTCTCGGCAAATTTTCGCGTAACTTTTCATGAGTAAGACTAAATTTGATGAAACTTACATCTTTAAAATCAGCATAAAAATCTGATTCTTTTGATGTATCTATTGGTATCAAAATTCCGTTTTTTAGACTGTCGGTTACTATTGAGCAAGGTTGTTCCTTACTTTCAGTTCGTTACCATAAACTGTTTGATATGACCTGAGATCACAATCAAACTATAGCTAGAATCTTCACATTCTAGAAATACCTGGGTTAAAGTTATTGTTAGATAATCAATCAATACAGCAACAAGAATCAACAAATATACTGCGAATAGAAATCAACCTCTTTTTGCTTCAAATCGCTGTAAATCGCAGTGTTATTAGAAAATATCATCAAAATTTTAGCCAGCTATCCCCTCATCTTTTCAAAAATCTTGGATTTGCCAACACATCCATAATATGTTCAGGGTGTTTTGAAATAGCGACTGGATATAAGATCATATAAGATATAAGGATATAAGGTATAAGGTATAAGGGATATAAGGTATATAACTGGATATAAGGTTATATAAGATCTAGTATCGCTTCCTCCTTTTCAAACTCAGATTTCTGGTGCTTGACAAAGCTAGAAGAGAAGGTTTTACGGGGTTCTAAGATGCCCTAAACCCTGATTCGAAACTTTAAAAAAGTATGTGAACTATGTAGCACCTAAATAAACCTCTTTGTTTAACCTCTTTTTTAAATGAACTGGACTGTCGTCAAAATATAGTACTGGTTACGGACGGTGAGCTATTATTCTTGTTCAATACACATTTTCACTTCTACAATATTTTATGCTTTTATTTTGCTTGAACTCTATCCGGAAAAATTATCAAACAGTTCGTGGTAACGAACTGTAAGTAAGGAACAACCCGGCTCAATAGTAACCGACAGTCTAAAAAAGGAAGTTTAATACCAATAGATACATCAAAAGAATCTAAATTTTATGCTGATTTCAAATATATAAGCTTCATCAAGTTTAGTCTCACCCATCAAAAGTTACGCGCCTAAGAAAATTTGCCTTATTTTCAAAAAAGGGGGAAACACCCCCTAAAATTCATAGAACCTTAATAAAAATTACACCACCAGATTTAGCGTATTAGAAAACCCTGTAGAGGTTTCAAGCTCCTATCTGCAAAAATGTGGAATATTGTATTGTTTGCCAGAACAAAGATTACGGATGCGTGTTTATTTGTTGTTTTTTTTTCCAGGGGTGATCGTATCGACACAGTGGTCCTAGAATATCGTGGGAGGGCTCATTCCAACGAAAATAAAAGTTCTAGTGCTGTTTTTAAATGACTAAAAAAATGGAGGGCAACTAGGCCCCCTCCCACGCTCATATTTTCCCAAAGTCAGTGATCAAAATTTTGAGATAGCCATTTGTTCAGCATGGTCAAAAAATATAATAACCATCTCTTTGAGGATGACTTAATCCCCCACAGTCCCCGGGGGAAGGGCTACAAGTTATGAACTTTGCCCAATGTTTACATATAGTATTGGTTATTGGAAAGCATACAGACGTTTTCAGGGGGAATTTCTTATGGTAGTGGGGGGGACCGGGGGTTACGTGGGAGGATCTTTCCATGGAAGAATTTTTCATGGGGGAAGGGACATTGCTATGAAGCGGGTGCCGGATCTCTAATCATTATTTAAAAAAAAAACGATCAGAAGTTAAAAAAAAACAAGTTTTCAACTGAAAATTTTTCAACATCAAAACTTAAAACGAACATTTATTATTTAAATCGTTTAAAGAACTATCAGAAATTAAATAAAAATAAGCAAGTTTTTTTTTTAACTGAAAGTAAGGAGCGACATTACATCTTTAAACGAACAGAAATTACTCCGTATATGAAAGGGGCTGTCCCCTCCTCAACGCATCGCTCTTTACGCTAAAGTTTTTTTTATTGTTTTACAAAATGAAGTTGTGAAACAGAGTCAAACTTTAACGTAAAGATCGAGGCGTTGAGGAGGGGACAGCCTCTTTCATATACGGAATAATTGCTGTTCGTTTTAAGTTTTAATGTCACTCCTTACTTTCAGTTAAAAAAAACTTTTTTTTTAGATTTAGTTTGCTTTGATAAGCGAAGATCCCTCTTGCTTTAATAAGAAGCTGGTAGCCTGATTATAAACATAATTTATTGCCTATAAGAAGGTCTGCTGAAAGCCAAATTACCGACAACTCAAATTTTCTCGTCTAGAGTTCCATATCTATTGTAAAATTGGAAAACAATATTTACTATGTAAATACTCTCATGAAATGACAGAGTAATTACAGATTGCTCGTTTTGACTCACAGATTCGACTTTTCCTCAGCGTTCAACCCCCTCATGTCGAATAAGATAATGTACACCTTACAAAATTAAGTCCTGGCTATGCCCCTTTAGAGCATCGCTTGTTACTAGAGAGAAAAAAAATTATTAGACATAATGACTATTCAAAATTGATTCTTAGTACCCTAACGTATTAAAAAAAGGATATCCTAGGGCTAAAATAAGTAGAGCCTTCATCAAACGGCTAAAACAACTTGGAGCTTTGTTTATGCCCCATCCCATAGATTTTATTACTCTTCTAAATTTTTTAAATCTTTTTTTTTGTGCCTTTGTTTCAAAATTTTCGAGAATTTGAGCTCAAGAAATCAAGTACGGTATCAGTTATAATACATAACTGTTGTTTGTTATTATTTTCGTTCCAGAGCAACGTATAATAAAAACCTCATTAGTAATGTCTATTTCTAAAAATGCAGATAGGACTACAAATATTAACCCCTTTTGTGTATTATAATAATAATATTTTGTTTCACTCTTTTTGCTACGTTATAAAAATACACTTAAATAGTGTTAAAAGAGAAAAAACATGAACAGTAGGGACCAACAGATCTAATGAGAAAATAAAACAAGTAGAAACTTCAATCCAAAATTTCGTGGTAACGAACGGTGAGTAAGGAGCGACCCGGCTCAATAGTAACCAAAAATTTTAAAAACGGGATTTTGAGTATCGGCTTATTATGTTGATTTCATATATTCATATATATACCTGTCTGTGGTAAGTCCTGTCCCGCTGAAACTGCACACGTATTCTTGTCTCCGTCCTTGTCCCCGCCGCGCGGCAATATAGCACACTACTTATTATATATATATATATATATATATATATATATATATATATATATATATATATATATATATATATATATATATAAATTGGATGAGCAATTATGCTTAGCAGCGAAATTGAATATATTGCATATAAATAGACTTCAAGCTGCTTTAGATGCACTAGTGAAATATATCAAGGAAAATAAATTGTATCAGTGATTATTATTATTGTTGTAATTATATTTCATAAAATTATTTCTAAATCGAAGATTTCTATTCTATAGTAGGTTAGCGTATACTATTAAAGTAGAAAAAGAATCTTGGTTAGACTGAAGTTGGTTGTGAGAGCATTAGGACTCTAAAAAATGGATAGGTTTCAGAAAGAGAAAATTAAAGGGAATCTTTAAAAAAATTAAAAAAATTAAAAGGGAATATTTATAGAAAAACGTTTGATTCTAGATGATGATTTTCTGGAGACATCTCTTCAAAGGAAGATATTTTCTCAGGGAATGCTTGTCGATATAATAAAAAGTGGCAATACGTCATTGAAGTATTGTAAGAACCTTCTGTGCTGTGGCCCATAGGCATTTACACCATTTAGTAACATATTAATCGCGGCGAGACAAAATTATACTGCGGATTTTCTTTTGAACACACTAGCTTAGAAATCTAAGACTATGATTTTTTTCATGAGAAAGATGTTGTTCAAAGAGGATTTACTCTCTCTCTCTCTCTCTCTCTCTCTCTCTCTCTCTCTCTCTCTCTCTCTCTCTCTCTCTCTCTCCCACTCAATTTGTTGATCCTCGCTCAGTTTCATTTTGGTGATGAGAGTGTCAACACACGAAAACATGTTCTATACATGTCCACTATGCATGTATACACTGGGCAGCTGGTCATCATGTGAAAATTGTACAATGATTGATGAGTATGATGAAAAGTGTAGATTAAGCAGCCCGTGTAAATTGCAAAGAGGATATGCCGTACAAATTAAAGGTTGTAATTCCTGTCTTGAAGAGATGTGTGACTCTCGCCCTAGAGGACGCCTATGTTCTAATGGTCACTATGATAAATGTGATCAGCGGGAGAATACATATCCGGGTATGATTGGAAAGAATCTTAAACGTGATTTTAGTTTATTGCTAAGAGACTAGTATCGTCGTGGCTTTAAACTGTTTCGGGAGGAGGAACCAGGTCTATGATTCAACTGTTGGAATAACAAAAGAATTTGGTTTCTACCTCATCGTTGTGAAGACAATGGTTACTATTATTATAAGCCTACTGATTATTATTTGGCTGTTACAGAATGTGATTCACCACTTGAGGACAATGTATGTGACATTGCTTCAAATAGACAAATTGAAACACGTGAATTTTATAAAATTAATGGAAATAGTATCATTGACTATACAAAGAGATATAATAAGAGTGAAGTTACATTATACTGTAGAAAATGTGAACCTGACATTGCAGCACATCAGGATCCAGTGTGATCTATCCGCATTGTGAATTCAGTATACAGTGAGTTCAGATGATCTATCCGCATTGGTTGTTCTCGACAAACAACCAAACGTAGTAGAAGAAGAAATCTAAAGAGTAGTAAAAACTTTTTTTTTATCATGTATATACATTATTTTTTATTAATAAACAATTTTACATATATTTTTAGAACATTTTATTCGTAGGGCACTAAAATCAATATTAAACACGTTTGAAAGTATATTTTCCACTAGGAAGTCGTTCAGTCCAGGAGAGTCAACGTAAATGTCGAGAAACAGCTTGTAGGTATAGCCACGACATCTGAACATTAAAAAGAGTGGTGCATGAAAGCCACATGTCTTAGTCGTTAAATCATGTACTCTCCTCTGATTTCGAATACTAGTTTTCTCATTGATCTCAATGAAGTTGTTGATGTGTGGAATGTAGAATTTACAAGATAGGCCAAGAGGATCAAAAAACTCTATATTCTTCGCTGTTTAAAAGATGCATAGCCAATGACATGTCTTCAAAGTCGATGGACTGCTATTAACAATGATTAGGGTATTGTTAACACTTGGAATTTTTTCAATGAAGTCCGATGGTATGCAGTAGGACTTGTACTGGGACATTTATGGATCCATATTAAATAAGTTGATTATTTGGTTTGTGTTCATGGTGCTAGGTCTAGTAGAACAATGCCGTCGGGTGTGATTTCCGAATAGGTTTCAAACTGACTCAATAATATTAATATTATACTTTCAGTTAAAGCATCGGCAAATGTGCACTCTAAACGTACATTCCCCGTTCGTACTATGCTCATATCTTGAGTGCGAGACAAGTCCAAAACAATTACACCTGGATTTTTTGAGAACATTGAATCGATTATTCCATTTTCAAATAGTTGTGAGTCGTGATCTAGGGATTGCATGGTCAACTCATACAGGGTTCTGTAGGATTTCTTATCAAATGATAGAGTGTAAAGAGGAATTCCATTCACTTTGCACACAAGGCTATTTACACCGAAAAAATTAAAATCATGGGGGGATGCAGTCCAGGATCCAACGGCACTAGCACTCTTCACAATAACCAAAACGAGTTTTGATGGGATTTCTTCATTGATAAATGATGAATCAGTATAACTGCGAGAGCCAGTGGCAATGTGATGTTGATTGGTGATCTTATGGGGGACAAGAAGTTTAATAAGGCTCTTAGCTTTTCTGCTACCAATGCAACAGAGCTCATAACCTGTTGTTTTCGAACATGAAGAATTGCTGAGGTGATAATGACATTTGCATCAGGTGCTGCAACAAGTATTTGTCTCAAAATGAAATTCCATGGAGCTAGTTGTAACTTTGTGTCAATCTTGTAATTGGGGGGTAACCATTAGGATATATTAAAAATCTCATGATTTAGTTTTACAACTAAATGATACTCCTGGGTCACTACAGCAGTTAACTCACCGTCAATATCAACACCTGACCCATATTCATAGCCCAGTGCCGGTCCTCTCAACTCCTTATATGTCTTTGGAGTCATCATCATAAATTGTATGTAGCTTGCATAGTTTGATAAATTATCACTAGTGCTCACCAATGGTCCATTAAAGAATACATAAATTTGTTTGAACAAGTTGTGTAGGGTACAGTTTTCATAGGACAGGCCATCAGCAGCAGTGGGAGTTCTATTGTGTGACTTTTTATTCACCGTAAAATTTAAATCAATAAGTGTTGATGATAGATCAATGAAATAGTCTTTATTGGAAAATATCTGAAAGTGTATATTTTCCCACAGGGGTTGCTGAGGGTTAAAGTGTTTACTGTACCTATACTTGACACTGACATAAAAATATTCAGCATCGAACAGATTCAATGAGGATCTGATTGATGGATGCGCTTCTTTTTGGGAGAGATAGGTCATATTAAGAGAAGAAATACTTCTTTGATATAATAATCTTTTTCTTCCTCTTATTGGTCTTCTTCCTTTTATTCCTAAAAGTCTTTGTTGATGTCCTTCGCTTCCCACCTGGGTAGAGACTGATAAGTGAATGATGACCAAGCACCCTTTTTAACCCCTTCCCATTTTTCTGAGATTTTAATTGCTCATCAACAGCTCTTGCTGAACATATAATATTTTCTTTAAAACTCTCGTTGAAATTTTTACCCGATCCCAAATCCTGTAGTGTTGAGGCAGCAAAATTTGATGTAGCAGGTACAAGATATTATCTGTCCAGGGGGTAGTGCAGAACAAAATAGCCTAGCAAACCAGCTACCAATGCCTTAGCCAGACATTGTAGCACGCCCCTTGTAATAGTTCAATCCATGACCTATTTGACGAGGAATCCGAGCATCAACATAGAATTCAATATCAGGACAGACAAATTGAAGTCTCCTATTTTTCGTCTTAGGGAGTGACGATGGATTGAAAATGACATGTAATCAGAGCTAAACCTTTTGTTATTAGTAGAGGATCACCCAATTCACTTCTTAGTGTTAACTGACAGAGTTCCAAATACGAAGTGTTTACAGGAACATACTGAACATGCTTTATACAATAGTGATGAACATGTTCATGGGTTGTTTTTCGTTCAAGAATACGTAGGAGAAGGACATTTGATTTACCAACTCTCGATGTTTCCACAAAGGCCGCAGAGAGAAATATACAAGTGTACAGGGAGAAGCCAGATGGGTAGTGAGCAAAAATAACATTAGTTCTTCCGGCACTATTACCATTGATTATATTCAGTTTAAAGCCAAGAACATCTTTTAGATTATCATTGAGAACGATCTTTTCATTGGCAATTTGTGAAATAATGTAGATCTTGAACTCTTCCTTTGAATAGCAAAAATGAAAGGCTCCTTTTTTGCGAGCGGAAATTTTTTTATTGATAGAACGACACAAATCATTCATACAACTGAGCTCCTCGTATGGTAATTCAACATATGGATAATCCAACCAATTGATCTTTTGAATTTTATGTTGTTTGCTAACGACTGGTGGCCAATCATGGGGTCTAATTTGTATATCATATATACGATCTTTCCTCAGGATATCATAGGTATTTTTGAGAATATAGTCAACAAGAGCAACTTCATATACGCCATCGAATTTGATGGTGGGAGAGAGTTTCGTCCAAAAATCACTTGTTTTATTCAAATCATTGTAAAGAGGGTCGGACACGTTGGACATAAATGTTACATAAAAATCATTGGGCATTGTTAATGTCTTCAACACTGATCCAAGAACCAAAATCAGAGTTGTATCCTAGCCAACGAACAAGCAACTGTTTCTTGCCCCTGCGAGTATGGCTCTTTAATATCTTTTCAATTTGATAAATTTTACTATTATTTTAACTTTTTGTAGTTCATAGTCATAAAAACCACAGAGAATCTCTTCATCTTTGGTGTCCCGGAAATGATATGTTTTGGGTTTAGTGTCTATGATTTTTGCCACTTTAAAAAGTTCAGTAGACCACAAGTAATTGCCCTTTTCAAAAACATTAGTTGTTCTATTAATTCAAACAGCATCACCAACATTGACTTTTTTCTTCACAATAGTTTCATTGGAACTGGAATACTATTTAAGAAAAGTATCAAATGTATCTTGATCAGAATGATGGACTTCCGTTGGGGTTGATTTGGACAATGATCGATTGTGTCGTTGATTATAAATCAATATGATTTTATCTAAATCATGAATAAAAACAGGTGAATTTTTCAGTGTACAATATTTTGAAATTAAAAGTCGAATAGTTCTTATCAATCTTTCGGTCAATGCGGCCTTTATAGGATTATGACTATGATAGATCATTGTATTATATTTCATTGGTACTTTTTCTACATGCTGATTAACAAATTCACTACCCCAATCCGTTTGAATTTTTTATACGAATCTTGTTCAAGAATACTTTCTATAGCCTGAGCAACTTCAACACCTCTCTTTGTCCGCAATGGAATGACATAAGCATAACGACTAAAAAACGGATTGTAAGTAAAATGTATTTGTATGGTGTATTGTGGCATCTTTGAATCTCATATAGATTTAAGAGGTCTGCTCGTATAATATGCAGTGGGAAACAAGCTTTAGTTTTTCGATAATGATTAGCACGAAGTCTATGATTTCTATGTAGAGTGTAACTTGATTCATTTTGTAGATAGTCTTGTACACTTTTAGTGTGAACACCAGTGACTTTGGACAGGGTGGTAGGGGAACTTAAACTTCCCACTTCACCAATATTTTCATAAAAAAGTTTCAGAACTTCGACCATTTTGAACGTAAACACGTAATGTAACTTCCACTACCCTTTTGTATGGTAACGTGGCGACGTGGGTGATGATGGTGACGTTGAGTTGATATCAATACGTCTTCGCTTTTGTCTAGCTATCAGGGGTATGCTCCTCATCTTCAAATCAATGTTTCTACTAGGTGTGCTAGTATTTTCAGGATTGATTTAAAATCTTCTCCTGTTTCTTCTTCTTCTTGTTTTAATGTTGATGACGATGGACTATGTTCATTTAAATTTTTTAGAATTTGCCTATTGCTAATAAGACTTTTGGGGAAGTTTAATGTATTTAGAAGTTGTATAGAGGAGTGTCAAATGATAAAAGTCCTTTAGATTTGTAACCATATCATAGATTAAATCAAGTAGATTATAGCTCTTCCCTTGTATTATAATTCGTTTCCCATTGCTATCAACTTGAATATGATCTTGACAACTTTCCATGAGATAGGTTATGAGTCGTTTACTTTGTTCACGATATGAGTTTTGCATTAGATTTCCAATGCTCGAAACTATTGAATTTAATTCCTCCTCCTCCTACTTCGGTAATTGTGTTCCAGCAGCAGCAGAAGAATCTTGTAGAGATGTTTCTTTTCTTGTGATCGATGAAACTCACATTGACTATTACCGCATGATAGGGCTTATGTTTCTCCACTCGGCGAAGTGTATCTTGAAGTAAAAGTAGTTTTTTATCATCTTCAGTATTTTCATTGTTAATGAATTTACTCAGATTGTCCTAAAAGTGTTCCACTGGTGAAAGGGCGAGTTTTATTGGAGTCAATTTAAAGGGTTTATCCATCTAGAGAAAACTGTTTACAAGGCCTGCAATTATTGGCAGTAAAAGTGTAAAAAAAGCTACCACCCGCCTGAAGAAGACGTTTCCTTAAAAAAAATTCCTTTCTTTTTACTAGCCAAGGAGCGTACAATGGAACGATGTTGCTTTGCCTGTTGCTTAACTACTTTTGGCAGTTGAACATTGCCCTCAGTTAAATTTAAACAAAGTTCAAATATTAGATTAATGAAATCATTGTCAATACCATGTTTGAGTATGGCTTTCCTAAGTGGGGGTTTTGAAGTGCTTAGAACGGAAAATAAATGTCTATTTCCATGTAATTTCTTCAGTGTCATGATTACAACTAATAGCCTTTTTACGGTTAGTGGGAAGATATAATGTAATTTCATTGTCAAAACTATCTGTGACAACAAGTAAATCTCGGGTGTATTTTGATTAGGATCCAATAGAATATAGCCGTAGGGTTTATTAATTGCCTGATTGTACGCTGAAAGTATAAATTTTGGAGCACCGGGATATATTTGTTTATTGAAAGTTAATAGCGAGCTAAAATCACGAACAACCCTGTAGATGATATAGTATGTACAGTTAAAAGCAAGTGTTCACATACATTTGCTCTGATGAAAAAGATTGTGTAGAACTACTGTAACAGAAATCTGTTCATGATGTGAGCGAACAGTAAACAATTGTAGCATTTCCTGGGACCATTGATCAATGGATTCAGCAAAATCGTCAATAACCAGCCAAGATTTTGGTTCAATAATGTCGAAAACATCAAGCCCCTGTACGAATTGTATCTTCACCGATCTAACATTAACTTTTATTTTATCATATGACTCTTGCCAAACACTGTAGCAATAGTAGATTTTTTTCAGCTTTTCCATAAACATTTGATCACAATGTTGTATTATTTTAGTTAAGAGTGTCGTTTTGCCTGACATTGATGGACCACACAGAAACGATCTGAATGGTGTTTTAAATTGATACATATTGCTGTTTACTTCAACAGCTCACCTACAGCTAACTGTAAACTATAGATGTCAAATGACTAAATAATTTCCCTATTACTACTCCGTTCAAGAATGATAAGAAAAAGAACAAAACCAATAGAGAATCATATTTTCGTTTATTTTTAAGGTAAAAGCAGCACGTTACAAATAATAATAATAATGCAATTACAAAAAATCACTTTTTTATTAAACAAAAAATACAATTAATTGAGATTTTTGTATTCATTTATTTATTTAAAAAAAACAAAAACAATATTTATTTGAAATACGCACTAAGAAAAAATACTTATTTATTAAACAATAAATACACTTAAAATAATATCAAACTTCTTTTTTTATTTATTTATTTACAAAAACAAAAAAATTTATTTGAAATAGGCACTAGGAAAAAAAACACTTTTTTATTAAACAATAAATACACTTAAAATAATGTCATTTTTTTAATTTTTTTTTTACAAAGAAAAATTACAATACATTTAATAAAAAACATTTTGAATTTGAAATGGGGTCCCCCCATCCCCCGGAGGGCGGCCGCTGCAGGGCAGAACCGGAAAGCGTTGGGGGCCCGCTGCGGCGGGTCGGGCCGGGCCAGGGACATTAAATTGCCAAGAAATAACTCTGCCGTGCATAAGCACATTGAACATTTATAAATTTTTATAAAAAAGAAAAAAAATTCCCAAAACCACCCACCACCCACCTTATACTATGAATGAATTTAAGTTAATTTATCCGGACCGAGTTGTTTTCTGTACTCTATACATTCAACTCGATCTGAAATCATGTAGTGTTCGTGTGGAAGTACCTTCACACCATCCTCAAGAACATAAACTTTGTCTGATATGTCCAAGATGGCGTTTTTCTGAACTCTAACTGTGTAGTTTTTAAATTTTAAAGAGTAATGCGCCATGACTTTCGCTCTTGGGACTAAACTACGTTCCACACAGTTTCTATAAACACTCATATTGAAATTATTTTTTACAAAGTGTGCAGGAACCTCCTTGCAAACTTGTTTGATATCCTTTTTGTGCGTTTCCACACAGTATACCTCTGCCCTAAGAAACACACCACTGGATATCAGATCGCTTCTCGTTTCAGATTTTAACATTAACAATTGATTTGGGACCTGACGTTTCACTAGCTCTGGATAGAGGGATTCCTTCCAGTTGGTGTTGTTCATCCAAGAGCTATTGTACTCTCCATTTTCCAAATCATTCAACAAAATTTCAGTTTTAACTATTAACATTAGTGAATCAGTGTCTCCATAGTACACTTGAACTTGTTCCTCAATCGGCCATTGTACCTTGCATACATTATAATAAAATGACAACCTGAGTTTTTTCTGAAATTTCCGTTATTGTACTCCCGCCTGCAATATTTTTATTTAAAACAGCGTTTCTTTTCTTGCGATGTAGGAGCACCATATTAAAGTCTATGATTGTGAAAGATGTGAAGTTCGGGTCGGCGATGATTCGAGCACAATCTTTGGGATTGGTTACAGTGTCACAGCGACTTCGATTTCGCACGTTTTCGCACATTTTACCGAAGGCTGAGTTCAAAATGAGTTTATAAATTTCTTTTTCAACCTTTGTTTTCGCTTGTGAACGTTTACTGACAAAGGTGTCAATAAACGTTTTAATGTAAGGCTTTTGATCAAATTGGAGGGCTCTATGAATCTTTGTGACTTTAAAACCTTTGGACACAATCCATCGCAATAACACATGATGAACAACGATATTTTGTGTCGGGTTAAGGTCAGCAATAAGTTTTTGCTTTGATGGCACCCAGTGCATACTCCCATCCTCTTCTAAAGATAAGTTGTAGGGAATCAGAGAGTCCTTACCCACCGGTCTAATTATGCACGGGAAAAAAGTCTTTTAACGAGTCATGGATTTCCATTGGTATTTCACTGTCAATTAAAAAAAAACCATCCTTGCGCCCGATTCTCATCAGTGGCAGCAATGTTGGGGATGTTCAAAGCACAAGGATTGTTAAGCCATTTGTAATTGCCACACGGCAAACAGTGGTGAGACACCACCCAAGGCTAAAGGGAATTCATATAAAAAAAAAACTGGATCTGACTTATCATCGGTGTGCTGTCTGATCGGATCAGTTTTCAAGATACGGTCCCCGTGAAAAACATACCCACACCTCATTGATCTCTCTGCAAACAGATGCTGATCCACATCAGTGATCAGACCTATTTCTTCTTTGCTGATTTTAAACCTCAGATTCATCACCAAATGAGGAGTGGAAAAATTATACCCTAAATCCAACCCAAATTGCTGAGAGATTTTATCCGTATTTTTGCACACAATGTCCAGAAGAGTCAGTACATCACTAGCCAACTAAAGTTTACAGTAAACCTACCCATTTTATATCCTCCCTTCACCCAAACCCTCTTCGCAAATTCATCGTCGCCAGTGGTGCATTTACTGTCTGTATAGGAATTGTAAAATGCGTCGATAGGCGGTAATGACACCTCATCTAGCCTCGAGGTAGAGTTGTAGTAATCATATGCGTATATGCCCTTACAAGTTAATAAATCCTACATTTCATCATCAGGGAAGCACTGTCTAAAGAGTGGGAAACTATCAAAATTGTCCCTTTTCGGTACCTGAATCAATTGACTGAAAGAATGGGGGGAAAACAGAAAGAGTCTAAAAAAGGATTTTATTCAGGCACGTGCTACCCTTTTTTACTGTTTTCCACAGAAATTCTAGCAGGAGCAGCTTCTCCGATGATTTAGGTATGATATTATAGGAAAAAAAACAATCTACCCATGCGTTATCTACAACTCCCCCCTTGGCCATGTGGGCCAACGCTGGTAAAATAAACTTTAAATCGTAATTGGAATTGTGTATAAAAACCGGTACGAAATATTCCTGACTAACGTTTATATTGCAAGATTGATGTACAACCCCTCTGAAGCTACTCCCTCCAGAATGAAATTTCCTGCCATAAATAATCATGATCGATCACCTTCCCCTTCCCCCCAAAAGTATCATTAAATTCTCCCTTACAAACCCAACATATTTTAGGATTATTAATGGCCAATCTGTCATCTGGTAATATAACCATAGGCTAGTGTGTATAGCGTAGGCATGAAATTGCGCCATTCGCTGTTTTAACAAGGCTGGTCAATGCCGAGTGCACGGAGTCTTCCCCACCCAACGACTCAACTAGATTCATCACTTGCATGGTATTACTAGAGTCTCTTTGTGCGTGAGCGTAAGAGACCCCTATGGCTTCATGTATTTTAACACGATATAGATTTGACGAATCGTACACGTCTGTGAGTTTTGCTTTGCAGTCTAAAGCGATCTTGTTGCTCTGCAGGAGCAAGTTTTGGAAATTCTTCAAACGCAAGATCGTCCTATCTCCGCTAAGCGGTTACACAGCCTGATATCCATGACGTTTACAGTGTTTCATTTGATGCTTTAGCTTTAGATCCGTCCAAAATTGGGACAGGCATGTCGGACAATAATAGCATACCTCATTTTTTACCCTTCCCCAAAACCCTGCTAATATCCGTAATGGGATTAAAATGTACAATTGAATCAGGCTCTGAAGGAGGCGTGTATAGAAGCCAGACCCTATGCTTCACTGATTCAATAGACGGAGCCCTCAGTGGAAATAACACACCCTTTTTATCAGAACGCTGACCCTCTTCAATTTCTGTTTCATACTATAACACCGTAACACCAATCTTTAAATGTTCTTTAGCCCGCTCAAAAATATCTATCTCTTTTAGTGTTACGGGAAATTGACCATTTAAACAATTGAAATCTACTTTATGAAACTTTAACCAATCTCCACTAGCTGCCCACTCATCCAAATTTTTCTTAGAAGGATTATCACGCAGAGGTCGAAATGGCGCAATCAAAAATGCATACTTGAAACACTGTAGCCACGCATCGAAGCAGATTCGTTGTATTCCCTGACAACCCTCTAAATCTGAATGATATTTTAAAACTATACCCCTCTCCCTATGCCCACCTCTTAAAATAAAATCTTTTTTGAATCTACAAATATTAACGCTTAAAATTTTCTATGAAAAAAACAACTGACCCGTTACCCCCCTTATTATAATTGTCCAGTTTAGTTACGATGCTGTGGGCGCAATCTAAACAAAAACCTTAGATTGGGTCCTCAAAATTTGCCAAATGCGGGCGAATTGCTAGCATTTATGTATGTAAGTATTTTGAATAGAGTTCGCTCGCATTTTCATTTAAAAAATATATCTTTAGTGCTATTGACGCTTTTATAGTGTCTATCCCTCCCCACACCCGCATCTGTTGTTCAAGAAGGGCTCAAATCTTGTTAATGTAGGAATGAGTAATAGCCTGGGGGTCTGTTACCATACCCCATGATTTTAAAGAATTAAAGGGTTCACCAAAAACGGCTGTATAGGCATTAGTATGGTGCAAGGCAGAGTTAGAGAAGAAAAAATCTAGTAGTGTATTTACTGATGGCGGTGATGTTTCACTATCACCACTACTCTGACCAACCTCAATAGTGGGGGGTGCCATAAAATTTCCTGATCCGATAGCACCACCACCACCAGTCTGTTCAATTGCATTAGTGGGCATGGGGGTCGATGTGAAATACCTCAGTTCACTAAGGATACATTCTAGCGTGTTTGGGGATAGTAGATCTAGCCGCCCAGCATTGTCTTGTGAGACAATTTGATAATGTATATTAGTATGCAAACACGGATAGATGCAGTTGGGGGGATATCACTCAAATAATCATCCATAAACCTATTTGTCCATTCCGGGTCCTCATTCATGTCTATGTCACAAGTTAGGTTCTCTAGGCTAGCTATATCCCCAAAACAATTATTTAAGAAGTCCCTTTGCCATTCTAAATTAAAATCAACTAGTGCACTATCCTGAGAATCCACTGGCGGTGTTAATAGTGGTGTAGACTCATTGTCAATAAATGGGCCTTGCGCTGCCGAAAGTTCATCAATGTTAATCTATAAAAAACAGGATTTATTTTCCATGTAGAATATCCACTATTTTATACAGTCAAGAAATAAATTACTAATCAGCTCTATGGTCATTTATATACAATAGAAAAGGTTTTTTTATTTTTTTGTCCCCCTCCACCCCTCTTCTTCTTCAACAATTAGCCCATGAGTTAAAACACACATACACAAGTAGCTGATTTAAAATTATTAAGGGAAAAAATAATAATAGACGAATGCTATAACATAAAATGTAACAGGAAGTTTCGCAGCCCTTAGGTTCTCGAATTTACCATCCAGTGATATATTTTCCTTGCAAAATAGTAATTACATTATTAACTAGAATAAAAATGGTGGGTTATTAACAATTTTCATTTATGTAGAATAGAAATATGGTTTTTTGCACCCGATCCACCCCTTCCCCCCCCCCCCCAACTGCAACTACTCCATTACCTAATATACGTAGCTATCTGATAAAGACACTTACGTCAGGAATTGTAGGTAACTCCTCAGAAATATCCTGGCTATGAGATGGCAATGCATAGGTGATTACACTACTCCCTGCCAATGTTCATTCATCTAATTATGTCCTCATCAGGGGTGCTAGATATACCATCAAGCTTTGGTCGTTTTTTCTCAGGATGACATTGACCATCAAATTCCTTGAATAAAAATTAATTTTTAGTTTTTTCGTCAGGTAGGCTCCACCGAGAGGGCTAGTAATAATTTTTTTATCATGCACGATAAAAGAAAAAAAATGTATGCTTTTTCAAGTAGGAAAAAACATAATTAAAACTTATGGGTAAAAGTTATTTCCGTCATAATTTCAAATCTGCTTAAACTCGTAAAAAAGAAACATAATCACCCCTAGGACAAAGAAGAAAAAGTCTAAGCTACCATTTAATAGCATGAATGCGATGTAACATAAAAAAATATAACACAATAATCTCTCACGAAACAAGATAAAGGAAAAAATGTATGCTTTTTTCAGTTATGATAGACACGATTTAAAACTTATGGGGTTAAATTCCATGTGCAAAAGCTCGTAAAAAGAAAGAATTTTGAGAGTCCAAGATGGGCCCCTAACCTATCTATATTTTAAAAACAATATACATAAAATATAATACAATTTTGTATGTTAGTTTCGTCAGATTTTTATTCAGAATATTAATAATCCTCACCCCCCCTCCTCAATACCAAAGACCACCCCAACACGTTTAAGATATTCTCCATTTTTAAAGACACACATTAATCGTAAATCAATTTCTAATGTCAAATAAACGATATATTTGCAAGCCAATATTTCTTGTTACATTCTTACGTTATTACATTCGTCTATTCTCATTGAAAAATTGTAAGTGCATTATAAACTTGAATAAAAAATAGGGGGTTATCAAAGATTATCATTTATGTAGAATAGAAATATGATTTTTTGCACCCTCTCCACCCCTCCACACCCCCCCCCCGCAATTACCCAATTACCTAATATACGTAACTATCTGATAAAGACACTTACGTCAGGAATTGTAGGTAACTCCTCAGAAATATCCTGGCTATGAGATGGCGGTGCATAGGTGGTTACACTCCTCCCGCCAATACTCATTGATCTAATTATGTCCACATCAGGGGTGCTAGATCTACGATCGATCTTTGGTCAGTTTTGCTCAGGATGACATTGACCATCAAATTCCTTGATTAAAAATTAATTTTCAGTTTTTTTGTCAGGTAAGTTCCACCGATAGGGCTAGTAATTTCTTTTTCATCATGCAGGATAAAAGAAAAAAATGAATGCTTTTTCAAGTAGGAAAAAACATAATTAAAACTTATGGGTACAAATTATTTCCGTCATAATTTCAAATCTGCTTAAAATCGTAAGAAAGAAACATAATCCCCCCTAGGACAAAGAAGAAAAAGTCTAAGCTACCAGTTAATAACATGGATACGATGTAACATAAAGAAATATAACACAATAATGTCTTACGAAACAAGATAAAGAAAAAAATGTATGCTTTTTTCAATTATGATAAACACGATTTAAAACTTATGGGGTTAAATTCCATTTGCAAAAGCTCATAAAAAAGAAAACATTTTGAGAGTCCAAGACAGGCCCCTAACCTATCTATATTTTAAATACAATATACATAAAAAATAACAAAATTTTGTATATTAGTTTCGTCAGATTTTTATTCAGAATATTAATAATCCTTAACCTTCCCCCTCCTCAATACCAAACCCCACCCCAACACGTTTAAGATATTCCGCATTTTTAAAGACACGCATTAATCGTAAATCAATTTCTAATATCAAATAAACGATATTTTTGCAAACCGATACTTCTTGTTACATTTTTATGTTATAGCATTCGTCTATTCTCATTGCGAAATTGTAAGTGCACTATAAACTTGAATAAAAAACTTGGCCCCCTGCCTGCAATTACTCCATTACCTAATATACGTAACTATAAGGTAAAGACACTTACGTCAGGAATTGGGGAGGGGGACGGGGCCCTCGATTAATATTCTGAATAAAAAACTGATGAGGCTAATATGCAACTGGTGTTATTTTTCTTTTATCCTGCATGATGAAAAAATAAATTACTAGCCCCTATCTATGAAATTTACCTGACGAAAAAACTGACAATTAATTTTTATTCAAAGAGATTGATTGTCAATGTCATATTGCGCAAAAACGACCAAAGCTTGATGGCAGATCTAGTACCCCTGATGCGGTTCTAACTATCATGTGAGTTGGTACTTTTAAATTATTTTCTATAAGAGCGTAACTCTCATGTGACTTTGTACTTTGATCTTGTTTTCTATTATAGAGTAAGTATCTAGTGAATTGGTAGTTTGAAATTATTTTATACAATAGCGTAACTATAATGTGACTTGGTATTTTGAAATTATTAATACAATAGCGTAACTATAATGTGACTTGGTCCTTTGAAATTTTTTTTATACAATAGCGTAACTATCATGTGACATGGTACTTTGAAATTATTTTCTACAATAGAGTAACTATCATGTGAATTGGCACTTTGAAATTATTTTCTACAATAGCGTAACTATAATGTGACTTGGTACTTTGAAGTTATTTTCTATAATAGCGTAACTATCATGTGACGAGGTACTTTGAAATTATTTTCTACAATAGCGTAACTATTCTGTGACTTGGAACTTTGAAATTATTTTATACAATAGCGTAACTATCATGTGAGTTGGTACTTTGAAATTATTTATTACAATAGAGTAGATATACGGTAACTTGTTACTTTTATATCATATTACACACTAGCTGCTATTTTATTTTATATTGTAATGTGATACAGGTTAAGAAAATCGATTATATCGACATAAAGTTGGTAACTTATATCTAATTTAATCAAAAATAACAAATCAAATTTTACTTGGTCCTTTTAATTTATTTTATACAAAAGTTCAAATATAAAGTGCCATGGTACTTTGAAACTATTTTCTCATACAACTTAGTACTTGCAATTACCTATAATATCGTAACTTTCATTTAATTTGGTGTTTTGAAAGTGTTTTCTGTGCACGTGTATCTTCAATGTGACATGGTACTGCGATATTTTTTTATTTATACGTGTGAAAACAAAGTTTCATGGTGTATTGAATGTATGGTCTGTAAAAGTTTGCCTATCATGTAACTAGGTATTTTGATATTTGATTATGCAATAACGTAGCGTCCTTGTGACACGGCACAAAGTTTAAATTTACAACGAAAGCGTGGAAACTATGGCTCTTGTTATATGCATTTTATTTTATTCATAATCGTAAATATAATATTACTAGGTACTTTGAAATCATTTTCTTTAATAGCGTAACTATCAAGTGACTTGGTACTTTGAATTTATTCTCTAAAATAACGAAACTATGAAATGAGTTGGTACTTTGAATTTATTTTCTAAAATAGCGTAACTATCATGTGACTGGGTACTTTGAAATTAATTTCTACAATAGCGTAACTATCATGTGACTTGGTACTTTGAAATTATTTTCTAGAATAGCGTAACTATCCTGTGACTTGGTACTTTTAAATTATTTTCTATAATAGTGTAACTATCATGTGACTTGGTACTTTGAAACTATTTTCTATAATAGCTTAACTATAATGTGACTTGGTACTTTGAAATTATTTTCTACAATAGCTCGTGTTTAACAAAAAAAAGGAATTATTTACTTAACTTAAAATGTTGAGATTTTAAAATTTCAGCTTTTGTTTAAGCCAATCGTGTTTAACAAAAAAAACAAAGGAACTATTTAATGACCTTCAGTTGTGATTTTAAGATTTACGATTTTATTTAAGCCAATCGTGTTTAACAAAAAAAAAAAAAACGAATTATTTACTGACCTTGAGTTGTTATTTTAAGAGTTCCGCTTTTATTTCAGCCAATTGTGTTTAAGAAAAAAAAAACTTTTAAGACATTTCTTTTTATAAATTTATTTTAAACTAATTAATCCGGGTTTTCGAAAGCAATTCATGCCAGAGTACAGCACTATAACTAGTCTAAGACATCCACTCTGTTATCGACCCAACACCCAAAAAATACTTTTCAGACATTTCTTGTTAAAAATTTATTTTCAAATAATTCATCAGGTTTTTCGAAAGCAATTCATGCCAGAGTACAGCACTATAACTAGTCTAAGACATTCACTCTGTCATCGTCCCATGCCCCAAAAAATACTTTTCAGACATTTCTTGTTAAGAATTTTATTTCAAGTCGTTCATTTGGATTTTTCACAAGCAATACGTACCACAATACAACACTATAACTAGTCTAAGACATCCACTTTGACATCATCCCATCCCCCAAAAAAATACTTTTCAGACATTTCATGTTCAAACTTTGTTTTCATCTAATTCATTACGGTTTTCGAAAGTAATTCATGTAGTAATACATCACTATCAGTATTTTAAGACATCCAATCTGTCATCGCCCCCATCCCCCCAAAAATACTTTTCAGACATTTCTTGTTAAAACTTTATTTTCAACTAATTCATCCGGGTTTTCGAAAGCAATTCATGCCAGAGTACAGCAATATAACTAGTCTAACACATCCACTCTGTCACGTCCCATCCCCCAAAAAATACTTTTCAGATATTTCTTGTTAAAACTTTATTTTCAACTAATTCATCTTGGTTTTCGAAAGCAATTCATGCCAGAGTACAATACTATAACTGGTCTAAGACGTCCACTCTGTCATCGCCCCATCCCCCAAAAAATACTTTTCAGACATTTCTTGTTAAAACTTTTATTTCAAGTCATTCATTTGGGTTTTTCACAAGCAATTCGTACCACAGTACAGCACTATCACTAGTCTGAGACATCCAATCTGTCATCGCTCCATCCCCAAAAAAATACTTTTCAGACATTTCTTGTTAAAACTTTATTTTCAACTAATTCATCCGGGTTTTCGATAGCAATTCATGCCAGAGCACAGCACTATAACTAGTCTAAGACATCCACTCTGTCATCGCCCCATTCCCCAAAAAATACTTTTCAGACATTTCTTGTTAAAACTTTATTTTCAACTAATTCATTCGGGTTTTCGAAAGCAATTCATGCCAGAGTACAGCACTATAACTAGTCTAAGACATCCACTCTGTCATCGCCCCATCCCCCAAAAATACTTTTCAGACATTTCTTGTTAAAAATTTTATTTCAAGTCATTATTTTGGGTTTTTCACAAGCAATTTGAACCACAGTACAGCACTATCACTAGTCTGAGACATCCAATCTGTCATCGCTCCATCCGCCCAAAAACGATTTCTCGTTAAAAATTTTATTTCAACTCATCCACATGGGTTTTTCGCTAGCAACTCTCCCCTCCACTATCACACTATAAGTACTCTAAGACACTCCGCTCCCATCACTCCACCACTTATGTATTATATGGAACACATTGAAGACGTAAAGCTGTCTGTTATTACAATTCTTTTCTTGTCATCTACACCACTTTAGTATCAACTTTTTCTTATAGTATAATGTTAAAATATTTTAAATTGACAACACTGTCCAAACATCACTTGTGTATTATACAGTACACAATCAACCCATCTCCCTCAAAATACTTTTCAGCCATTTCTTTTTAAATTTTTTTTATTTCTAAACTATTTTAAATTGACTACACAATCGAAGTATATTTTAAATTGACAACACTGTCCAAACATCCCTTGTGTATTATACAGTACACAATCAACCCATCTCCCCCCAAAACATTTTTCAGCCATTTCTCGTTAAATTTTTTTATTTCTTAACTATTTTAAATTGACAACACATCGAAGTATACTTTAAATTGACAACACTGTCCAAACATCACTTGTGTATTATACAGTACACAATCAACCAATCTCCCCCCAAAACACTTTTCAGCCATTTCTTGCTAAATTTTTTATTTCTTAAGTATTTTAAATTGACAGCACATCGAAGTATATTTTAAATTGACAACACTGTCCAAACATCACTTGTGTATTATACAGTACACAATCAACCGTTCTCCCCCCAAAACACTTTTCAGCCATTTCTCGTTAAATTTTTTTATTTCTTAACTATTTTAAATTGACAACACATCGAAGTATATTTTAAATTGACAACACTGTCCAAACATCACTTGTGTATTATACAGTACAAAATCAACCGATTTCCCCCCAAAACACTTTTCAGCCATTTCTTGTTAAATTTTTTTATTTCTTAACTATTTTAAAGTGACAGCACATCGAAGTATATTTTAAATTGACAACACTGTCCAAACATCAATTGTGTATTATACAGTACACAATCAACCCATCTTCCCCCAAAACACTTTTCAGCCATTTCTTGTTAAATTTTTTTACTTCTTAACTATTTTAAATTGACAACACTGTCCAAACATCACTTGAGTATTATACAGTATACAATCATTCCATCTACCCCCAAATACTTTTCAGCTATTTTTTGTTAAATTTTTTTGTTTCTAAGCTATTGTTGGCTAAAAGCGATTCTCCAAAACAAATCAGAAACCGCTCTTGATAACACAGACTTCATAAATGGAACTGTTGATAACACACGGGTGACTGACAGCTTTCCCTACAAAAGCATTCCTTAATACGCAATTTGACAATCTCTAGTTTTCGATTTTAAAAAAACCAGCGGGGAATCCCCGTTCGTAATTACTAATCACTTTAACCCTTTTTTTTCACTCTCTTTGAAAAGGTGTATAGCTTCCATAGAAATGTTTTCATAGGGCATCCGACATAAACCCTTATAATAGCATGGGAGGGAATTTAAACCCTTATAATAGCATGGGAGGGAATATAAGCCCTTAGAATAGTATGGGAGGGAATATAAACCCTTAGAATAGCATGGTGCTATATCTGCAAGCAAATGACATGGGAATTCCTATACCTGCAAGCACAATGGTACTTAGACCTCTACTAACGAATAGCCTAACTTACAGTCCTTGCCCTGATTGCTGTGGGGGGTTCTGATATCCCTAAAGGTGCAATTACTGAACCTGTGTAAATATTTCATTTATGTTTCTATCGGCACAGAGGGGAAAAAGGCGAGGCAGGACATTATGGGCCTCGCCAGGAAATTCTGGGGGGATTGTTTGTAACAAGTAGTACCAGGAGCTTTATTTTCACCGATTTTTAATGGTGATTTTCTTCTTCTCCAATATAAAAGGTTTAGATGCATTTAAACCAGCGCATACAATGTATCTAAACATAAGAGAACTTATGTTTACATCCCCCCCGCCCAGAGCCCAGGCAATTCCCATCAAAAGTCTCTAAAAAAAGAGCTTTAGGAACGTTTGAAGAATGCACTTGGGCGTTGTCGTGATGGAGAGAGGATTCAGCGATGGAGCTTTCATGGATGTTTTTAGCTAACTCTGTTCTCCTTTCCCGAAACTTCAACATAATTGATTCCTGTGACATTTTTTCGACTTTCAAAAAAGTCTACAAGTACAACCTTTTCAAAGTCCCACAAAACGGTTGCTATTGCATCTATGACCAAAAATGCTGCGTACTTTTTGAATACCCCTCCACACTTATATTTTAAAACTCTTCAGTATTTTCTCACCAATCCTCCACCTTCCAAAAATCTCCCTGTGGTGCATGGTGGTGCATATTATCGATGCTATCATGGCTTCAGCTACGTAGAAGACCAAATCATGCAGAACTTCCATCCACATGAACATTAATACCCGTCTCTATCCACCCAAATTTCTTTAGTAAAATTATTATAAAGAAATTATTTAACAAAATACTGTTCATCGAAAATTTTGACTAAATAAACACATCTAGTCCAAAATTTTACTTAATATCCGTTATTTCAATTCTTAAGCAGAAAACAGAAAAAGTGAGAAGCTACCAACCAATTTACAAGCATTGGCACATAAATTAACAGCAATAAATAACTTTCATTTTCCCTTCTTATTAACATTTAGAGTTGTCACAAGGGAATGTGGGTGGTAAATATCACGGGGGGGGGATACGCCGGCTCCCGTATGTTGTTACTATGTATAGCATATAGATATACGTTTCTTATCTGTCTTTGGCATTCAAATTTTCCTATAATGGTTGCAGCAGTAGCTGCAACCTAGTAAAAAGCAAACCACAGCCCATATTAACGAAAAGTTGAAAAATGTGTTAAACAAAATGCCTAGTGAAAAAAATTACCATCTGACACCGAATCAGGAATAGTAACTATTGTTTCGGTTAATCTTAAAAGTAAAAGTTTATTGCAAAAAGAAATTTATGGTGATTTCGAAAAAGAGCCTGAAAACCCTTGAAAATGGCATCAAATCGAAATAAAAAGTGCACCATTGGAATCATCATGGTGGAAAACCTTTTTTAGGACAATAACAGTCCTCCACCTTGAACATCAAGGAAAATCACTTTTTTGCATGGGTAGCACTGATATGTCTCCTGTTTTCTTTCTTTTTTTTCCAACAGGGCTAGCGAAAGACCAGAACATCATAGAGGGATGCTTATTGCCTCATTTGAATGGATATTAAATTTGCTAGTGCCTTCTTTAAGTGACCGAAAAGATTGGAAGGCAAGTAGCCCCTCCCTTAGGCCTCTCCCCCTAAAATTATCCTATCAAAATTTTGAGATAGCCATTTTGTTCAACATAGTTCAAAGACCGCTATTGGTGGTTTTGGTGATGATGTGACCCTCCGTAGTATCGGACGTATCTATATCACGCCTATCGGTACGGACGTATTGGTATCGCAGGTACTTAGACAGATATTTAATAGTTTCTCCTTTTAACTCCTTCCTCTGTATGCAACTGCAGTCCAGGCTGAATACCCCTACTCCAATGCTTTGTTCTCTATTGTTTGAATTTCTAAATATCTGATTGTTTCGCAAAAGATGGGGAAAATAGTCATTGCCATATAAATAGCAATTCAGTACTCAAAACATACAATTTCTTAATATAGTTTGAAATAAAAAATCCTAAAATTAAGTAAGTTATTTGACTAATTAAAACAAGAAGAAATTATTTTCATAGTCAAACTGTTCATGGTAACTAAATGTAAGTAAGGAGCGACCCGGCTCAATAGTAACCAACACCCTAAAAAAGGGAATTTTGATACCAGTAGATATATAAAAAAAAATCAGATTTTTATGCTGATTTAAAATATTTAAGTTATATCAAGTTTAATCTCTTCAAAAATTAAGAGCCTGAAAAAATTTGCTTTATTTTCAAAAAAAGAGGGAAACTCCCCCTAAAAAAGCTAGAATCTTAATGAAAATGAAACCATCATATTCAGCTTATCAGAGAACCCTACTGTAGAGGTTTCAAGCTCCTATCTGCAAAAACATGGAATTTTGCTTTTTTTTGCAAGAAGAAAGATCACGAATATGTGTTTATTTATTTTTTTTTTTTCACAGGGGTGATCGTATCGACGCAGTGGTCATAAAATACCGCAAGAGGGCCCATTCGAATAGAAATCATAAGTTCTAGTACCCTTTTTAAATAACAAAAAAAATTGGAGGCCAACTAAACCCCTCCTACCCTCATTTTTTTCCCAAAGTCACCCGATCAAAATTTTTACAGAGCCAATTTTTTCAGCACAGTCGCAAACCTAATAAATATGTCTTTGAGGATGAATTAATCCTCCACAATCACCGGGGAAAGGGCTGCAAGTTATGAACTTTGCCCATTGTTTACATATAGTATTTGTTATTTGGAAGTATGCAGACGTTTTCAGGAAGGATTTTTTTCTCCTGGGGAGGGGATCAGAGGGGGGGGTTACGTGGGAGGATCTTTCCATGGAGGATATTGTCACGGGGGAAGGGACATTTCTATGAGGGAAGGGCATCGGATTTCTCAGCATTATTTAAAAAAAGATCAGAAATTAAATAAAAAACAAGTTTTTCAACAGAAATTAAGGAGCAACATTAAATTTAAAACAAACAGAATTATTACATATTTAAGGGGTTCTCCTCCTAGTCAATACCTCGCTCTTTTAGCTGAAGTTTGTTTCCTACTTTCAAAAAAGCTATCTATTCTAATTAAACGGCCTTTGTGATTCAGGGGCCATTCTTAAAGAATTGGAACAAAATTCGAACTTTAGCGTAAAGAGCGAGGTATTGACTAGGGGGAGAACCCCTCATTTACGTAATAAAAATACACGAACATCGAAGTTCGTTACGTAAGCTATTTCGTATGTTACATCAGATCAAAACTTCGAGAAAGTCATTTAGCCAAAAATAGTAAAATTAATATGCAAATTTAATTTTAATTATTCATATACGGTAAGCCAAAATCAAAGCTGCATTAATTCAAAAACGTTCAGAAATTAAATAAAAAAAAAGTTTTTTTTAAACTGAAAGTAAGGAGCGACATTAAAACTTTTAAAACATTGTTTTAAAAAATAGAGCTGTGAGAAAAAGTCAAACTTTAGCGTAAAGAGCAAGGCTTTGAGGAGGGGACAGCCCCTTTCATATACGGAATAATTTCTGTTCGTTTTAAGTTTTAATATCGCTCCTTACTTTTAGTTTAAAAAAAACTTGTTTTTTATTTAATATTAATTAGAATTGATCGAGAAAGACTACCTGACATAATTCTTTGCACTCGTACGACAATATAGTTTGCAATAAATTTAATCAAGACTGGCTTTTTACTTTCGTGACAAAGCTTTTCTTGTTAAGTTTTTTTTTCAACTTTTGATAACGTTTGCGATTTCACTAATTGTCGTTTTTAATTTACATATCTACTATATTCTTTTCACATTAGTAAAATCTACCAATCTTGATTTATGTCACAAAATAAAGGAATACAAAAAATTCTCCCAAGAAAAAAGTACATGAAAATGTCTTTAGTCGCACCTTTATGTACCGCCACATGTCAGTTTTTGGATAAAACTAAATCACTTCAAGCCGATATTAGTGCGACACTTTAAACGCTTAATTAGATTTTTTTTTTTTTTGTTAAAAGCTTATAAATGTAACCTCCTAGCTTTCAGTATCAGTGATTCAGAAAATTTAGAGGTGCAGTCCAGTTAGGGTGCTGTGCAGACTTATACCCAAAATATTTCACCGTATACTCCTTCCTCTCCTTATTTTAAATTATTATAATCTTTTTCTAAATATTTCATAGTAAGAGTAGCAGCACCAGAACTTATTACGAATCAAGATATAAAGAAATTAACTAGCAGGACACCAAAAGTTAAGCTGGTAAGGGCATGGGCGAGAACAATGTCATTTAAAGCTACCAATAACTAATAAATTGAAATTATTGAAGAGGAATTAATTTTCAGGTTTCTTTGGCATTTATAAATACGCCCATCATCAAATAAGTTTTTGATAACATAATATCTATTTAGTACCATATTCCAGTTTTCAGTCTACAAATGGTTTAGCTTATAAAAATATGTGCCAGGATAAGAAAGAGTAGGGCTGCAAATCATAGGTTTTTCCCGACTGTCAAATTTAAAACTGACAATCTTGTCAGTGTCACAACAAAAGGATAATTTTCAAAACCTTAGACTAGATAAGATAAGATAAGATTTATTCCAAAAATGAACTATCACTAGCCTTTGAAGGCCGAATTCGCATTCTGAGTCAAATAACAGACAATAACACACAAATCAAGTCAAATAAAAATATCAAAATTCTGAGGTCAGGTAAAAAATAAAAATATGAAGTAAAAAATAAGTTCGAACATGAAATTAAAATAAAAATTTATTAAACACGTGCTACCCTTTAAATAAAATAAATTTTTTAGTTACAAAATAGAAACTATTAATTGTGTCAGTTATAGATAAAGATAATATAAAGATAAGAAAGTAAAAAAAAGAAACTATTGGAACATTTTGTTAAATTTTCCTGTAATAAAGGGGAGAAAAGTTTTTTCATATCTCGAAGTAACGCAGTGAATGGGGGACAAAACAGGGATAGAATCAGAAACAGCTCGAGGCGGCCGTAATCTGGATGGGGAGTGACATTTGGGGAAAATACTTGCCGTCCGAGGGTTTGTTATGGCATTTTTTGCAAAACGGAGGCACAAATTATTTCTTCGTCTCTCGAGGGTCTCTAGGCTTGAAATATTTAACAAATACAAATACGGTATCTTGCTCTCTTTAAAAATAATTTTTAGAGGTCTCTTTTGGACATTTTCAATTTTTCGTGTTGCTTCATTAGAGAGACCAGGGTGCCACACAGGACAAGCGTACTATAATATGGGACGCACAAAAGAAATGTATACTTGTAGTAAATGTGATTCGGGGCAACTGAATTTATTTAAAAGTTTTAGGAGGGAAAGCGAGGAGTTTGCTTGTCGTAGGATATTATTTATATGGGCATCCCATTTCAAATTAGAAGAAATTGTAACACCAAGGAGTTTAAGAGATGTGACAGAGGTTTCAGGAGGTATAGGAGCAAGAAAAAGTGGAGGGGATTTAAGGAAACTTACTGAGACTATTGCGGATTTAGAAGGGTTAACTGTCATGTCAAGGGACGAGGCCTCACAGGCAATATCTTGGAGTATGCCCATTGGGTTGCTAAAGATGTTTTTATGACATATCTCTAAAACTGTCAAGTCATCAACAAATTTCCATCTATTGTCATAAAGGGTTGAAAGGCTATTAATCATAAGTGAAAAAAGGAGAGGGCCTAGAATAGTCCCCTGAGGAATGCCATTAAATATGGGGAGATGATCTGAGAAGCAATTTAGATATTTAACTGCTTGAGATCTATTAGAAAGAAAAGAGGCAATGAGCTTAACAAGGAAAGTTTCAATGTGGAATTCATTTATAAGTTTATGTATGAGTAAATTGTGGTTAATCAAATCAAAGGCTTTTTGAAGATCAATAGAAATTAGATTAAGCCAAGTGTTTGGTTTTTCAAGTAATTTACCCATGGTATCAACAAGATGGATCAGGTAATGAGAGGTTGACGTGGATTTAAGATTACCAAACTGTCTAAGATCAATGAGGGGGAGAACTTTCATCTTAAGCCAGTCTGCGAGAAAACTTTCATACAATTTTGAAAAAATCGAGGTGAGGGTAATAGGACGAATGCCATCAAAACCAGGCTTCCCATTTTTCTTTTTAATTGGGGTAATAAAGCCTTGTTTCCAATATTGATGGAACTGTCCAGATTTGGTAATTTCATTAAACAGGGTGGATAGGGGTTTTGAGAGGTAATCACTGAAAGCTTTAGTCAGAGGAACAGGAATATCTAAAGGGCAAATACTTGATCGTTTTAGTTTTTCAATTTTTTTTACAACATCAAGTGGAGAAATATGTGGGAGTGAAAAAGGATCAGGAATATCTGGAAATTCATAAGATACTGGGGGGAGACTCTGGACAATAGAAGCCAAAAACTTATTCAGGTTATTAGATGTGGTCTTTTGAGGCTCATTTAAATTAAAATTTAGTTGTTCTTGAATCTTGCCGGTAAGTTTTTTAATTTCAGAGTACAAGTTCTTTGGTTTATCATGTCACAAGTATTTAATTTTATTTTTATAATAGGCTCGGGCAGCTTTTCTAATTTGACTTTTTAATTACTTTCTTAACTTATTTGATTCAGCTAAATTACTCCTCTTAAATAAGCTTATTTTCGTATGAATTAATGTTTTTATGTGATTATTTATGTAAGGTTTATCACTGGAGCACTTTCTGATTTTTTTTTCCGGGAAACATAATGAATAGGAATCAATTAGTTTTTTGTGAAAAATCAAAATTTTGTCATCAAGGTTATTAGAATTATAAAGGTCTGGCCAACTTTCACTTGTCAACCATGACCCAAAAGAAAGAAGTCTTGCATCACTGAGGGGACGGCAAACCCCAATGGAGGTAGAAAAGGAATGTTCAATGGCTGAGGAGGGAGAAAAAAGAAGACAATAGTGGTAACTGCCTCCTAGTGGTGGCAGTGCTTGCGGGGAGTTATAAAACTTACTCATGTTTGAACAAATAACATCCAGAGAGGTGTTACCTTTTGTTGTAGATATTTTAACAAGTTGTTTAATATTAAGAGAGGTGCAGATAGAGTCTATCCTCAGGTCATTCGCATCACCAAGTAAGCAATTACCAGCGTTCGGATACTTTGATAACACAAAGTCAGCACTTATAAGAAATTGTTGGATAAAGTTGCGTTTCTGGTCAATACATTGGTTAGGGGAATGATAAAAGACGGCGGTTACAATTAAATTGAAAGGGCGGGGAAGTACTTTCGGTCGAAGGCTCAGCCACAGAATTTCATCATAATCCGATAAGTTGGGGGTGAGGATGAGTTTAGGTTGGAGGTTGTCTCGGACAAAAAATAATATACCACCCCCTTTTTTCCCGAGATGGTGGTCGGGAGGGCGAAGTTTTATGAATTGAATATAATTGCTGATTTTTAGGAAATCTGAGTTCTGGGACTGAACCTCTGTCACAGCAATAATATTAATTTTATCAATCTCAGAGATACACTCGAGTTCGGTGATTTTATCAAAATTCAGGCTCTCAGCATTGGTAAGTAGAAAAGTTGGAAATTTAAACGTATTTGGGTATTGGGATTTTTTTCAATTCGGGAGGCAGTTATTTGGGGTTAAAGTTTGTGAGAAGGGGGCTGTGGGCAAGGGTGTGGTTTTGAGGCATTATTAAAAGACGGGACTGGACCGGGCTTGAGAGAAAAGGAGGACAGCGAACATATTATGGGAATATTATTAAGTTGGGATGGAACTGCGGTGGAATTCATCTTACTATTTGAAGTTTTAGAAATTTTGCATGGATGTGTTACCTGTGGATCATTCTGCCTGCTTACTCTTAAACCAGAGTTATACTGGGAGGGTAGCCAGGGGGGATAAAGTGCAAGGGAAGGGAGAAAGGTTTCCTGGTGATCTGGGAATAAGTCAAATTGGGAGTGATCTTTATATGGGGGTTGGGGGGGGCAAGATGATGCTGAGGGAGGGAAGTAAGGTGGGGGGTGTCTGAGAGGGGAGGGGTTGGGTTGGTTTCGGCAAATAGCGGGTGGAGTCCAGAACCGGTCGGTAACTTCATGGACGCACGGAGAAGAACGGAGTCGAAAGGAAGGGGATTTTTGGGAGGAAAATGAGTAAGGGGGGTTTGGGGATGGTCCGAATTGAGTAAAGTGATTGTGGGGGGGGGACTGACTGGGCAGGCGTAAGTACATGGGGCGGAGGATTGTTTCGAGGGATGGGTTCCTGAGGTATACTGCGCTGTATCGGGTATGCAGGGGGGTAAGATTGAAAGTTGACTGGACCACGACTTAGGGGAGGGGGGGTAGTTAATGAGGTCGGCTTCGCCCAAAAAAAAGGGGGGGGTTTTGCCCAGTTTTGTGTCGCCACCAACTACGCTTAATGGGCCATGTGATATTATTTTTTTAACAGCCAAAGCATCACCAACATGAAAAGTGTTTGCAGATATCAACATGGGGGTATTTGCAAAAATTATTCATACAACAGCTAAAAACATGAAACTTACAAATGTGTAGATATTTACAATTACTAGACATACATCTACTGTTTAAAAAACTAAAGCACACATTCGGTTGATTACACTTAAGATCACTGAACTCATTTTTTTGAATATATGATTGCATTGGGTGATAATTACCGCTTGTAAGTTCAAGATCATTGTCAATCTTTAAAGATGTGTCATTACCACTGGATTTCAAGAATAAATTATCTTCAGTTAAAACAAGGTCAGAAGGATTAGTTTGCGTAACCTTTTTAATCCCTTGAAAAAATTCTAACGAATGAAGTTTACTATCACTTGCTTGATTATACATAGTGAAGTTTTCAGGTTAAAAGGGTTTTACAGTTTTTACGACACTTGAAAAATTTTGATTACGACTATTTAGATTAGAAGTATCAGCTGAATGAGAAACCCTGGGCAATATTTATGATTATAATGCATGTATAGCATCAACACGTGCGAGCTGGAAACTGACTTTTAATATTTTGATTTAATTTTCATTGAAAAGATCACTTTTTTGACGTTCGTAAATATCGAAAAAACTATCATACTGTAAATAAAGAGTAGTAATCGATTTCATTAGATTGACTAGTTATTCGTCTTTTTTTAGGTGCTCTTCCCAGGGATGGGTCTCGAGGTCATTAGTGATGTCTGTACTGCTTGCCGATTCACCTTTAATGGAACAATAGATTTGGGGGAAAATTTGGGAATGATGGGCTGTGGTTATTTTTGTAGAATCAATCGATCCATCAGAACTATTGTTGACATTACTCGAAGCACGAGGTATAGTAGGGGAATTTGTAATACCACTTCGAACGATCATTTCAAGTTGATTTTCGTTGGAGATAGATGAATTTTCTTCATCCGCAATAACAGGGGAATTTACAGCCTCGATTGGTTGAACCACTTCTGGTTTATTATCGATGGTATTAATCAAGTCATTTTCAACCATCGACGCTCGGCATTGAACGCATAACCAATTTGGGTTTTTAAGGCGATTACTTTTTGTTATGCCAGCACAAGCAGGGTGCAACCAAGCATTGCACTTAGAACACTGGAAAGACCCAGTTCCACATTTTCTGTAGCATTCATTACAAGGATGGGACATTCTAGGCTAAGGAATAAAACAAGACAAACCTTGAATTGGAAACTATATCTTCAACTAAAACCTGGTCGCCTACGCCAGGATTAGCACTGGTACTTGCTAAAGAAAAGTTCACAAGGCTGATCTCGCGTCTTCACTTAAAAATCACAAGCGTCATTTATTTCAAAACAAGACGTCTTGACAGGTCAAGATCTAATGGAAGACTAGGCTATTCCCAAAGTGATCAGCACGGTAATGTGTGCTTTATCACACTTTGAACTTCCTGATCTACGATACACCACTGATCCTCCCTTTAAGATTAGTTTGGGAGACTATTTTTGGGAATTTTTTCAGAAGCGGGAAAATATCAGATACGGTCTTTAGGCCCGAAAGTATCATTTTTTTTTCTAATTACTTTTAAAAGCTAACATTTACGCGTTATGATTTACACCGGAGAAGATGCTGCTTGTTGCCCAGAGGAGGTGTAATTCTTTGTTGTTTCAATTTCTAAATACCTTATTATTTCGCAAAAGATGGGGGAAATAGTCATTACTATAACAGATAGCAATTGAGTGCTCAAAATATGTAATTTCTTTATCTAGTTTGAAATTACAAATCCTCAAATTAAGTAAGTTATTAGATTAATTAAAATAATAAGAAATTATTTTCATAGTATTAATTAGAAATGATCGAGAAAGACTACCTGACATAATCCTATGTACTCTTGCTATAATATAGTAAGCACTCAATTTAATCAAGACTGGCTTTTTACTTTCGCTTTTCTTGTTAAGTTTTTTTCAACTTATGATAACGTTTACGATTTCACTAATTGTCGCTTTTAATTTACATATCTACTATATTCTTTACATTAGTAACATCCACCAATCTTGATTTATGTCACAAAACAAAGAAATACATTAAAAAAGATAAAAAAAAAACATATCTCCATAAAGAAAGAACATAAAAATGTCTTGTGTCGCAAGGCGGCACCTTTATGTACCGCCACATGCCCGTTTTTGGAAAAAAAAACGCGTGACGCTTTAAACTCTTAATTGTTTGGTTAAAAGCTTATAAGTGTGACCTCTTAGTTTTCAGCACTCTGCAGGCTTAAAGGCAAAGCATTTGACCCGATAGTTTTTCCCCTCCTTATTTTAAAATATTGCAATCTTTTCCTATCTTTTTCATAGCAAGAGAAGCGGCTCAATAAATTATTATGAATCAAAATACAAAAAAAAATAACTAGCAGGACACCAGAACAGAAGCTGGTGAGGGCTTGGGCGAGAACAGTAACATCAAAAGGTAACAATAAATTATAAATTGGAATTATTGAAGAAAAATCAATTTGTGGGATTCTTTGGCATTTTTGAATATTTCTGTTCCCAGAAAGATTCTTCATAAAATAATATCTATTTAGTATCCTATTCCATGTTTTAGTCTACAAGTGAGTTAGCTTTTAAAATATGTGCCGGGTTAGGAAAGGAGAGGGCTTCGAGTGTTAGGTTTTCATCCAACTGTCACATTTGAATTTGATATTCAACAATAAGAATAACAATGAACAATAACAATTGAAATAACAATGAACAATGAACAATAACAATGAAATAACAATTCAACAACAATGAACAATAAGAAGTATTTTTTAAAATTACTAAGAAACTTTAGCGTAAAGTGCGAGGTATTGACGATGTAGCAACCCCCCTAATATACGCAATAATTTCTGTTCATTTTAAATTTGCTCCCTACTTTTAGTTGAAAGGACTTTTTTTTATTTTATCAATATTAAGACACAGGAATATCCGTCTACCCTTCACTTTATAAAAGTATTTTGAAGAGTAGTTTAGTTTGTATTTTTCCATTCTAAACCGAAGGCAATAACAAATAATTGGTCATAGTTAATGATGATTGAATTCTGGAACATACCCAAGTTCTACTTCCAAATCGGCCTTTCACGAAATAAGTATTTATTTTTCTCTTTGTTTAGAAACTGTATTTAAATTGTGTATCACAGACCGGAAACTCTCCGTTCCATTAAATCAAATTCGTAACGGCCTTCGATTCACGTAAATTTTCTGGAAATAGCCTGGCTCTGGATGTCAGGTGGTTCTTTCTTAGAATATACTGCCAATTGTGTATCTTGGATGGAATCAGTGTTTTTATTAGTCTCAAGTTTAAGGATATTCATAAGACTTTTTCTTTAAAAAAGTGTGGAGGATATACTCATAACTTTCAAATTTTAGCGGATGAAAAATTTGAAGAAAGGTTTTTGATTTTAAATATTTAACATAAAATTATACACTCACTGAAGGTAAGGATTTTTATGTATGGATATATTTGTGGGAGCAGGGAGCAGGTAAGGATATTTAATATACTCACTGAAGGTAAGGAACCAGATATTTTATGAACCAAAACTTAGGAAACCCGAAAGCAGGATCCTACTCAGAATTCTGGCTTGAGGGGGGTGAGGGTATTAACTGGCTCTATGTTGTTTTATGATTCAACGTCAAAGAACTAAGACTAGTAGCTGTTTCTGTCAACAATACTAAAAATTAGACACTTGGATTTTACTGCAAAATACTTTAGCTGTTACTGTAGCCACCTAGTCACTATGCAATGCCGCCAACGTTGTACAATTGTATGGCTACAAAGATTTTATTTTTTCATGAATACATATTTTTATATTTTAACTATTTTTCAGTGTTACTAATTCTTTTTTTTTATTTATACAGAGTTATTTATACTAGGTTACTAGGTTTGTACAATTGTATTTTCAGCTATAAGAAGACTAGAAACAATTCAAGTATACTAGATGTCAAAACGTTTGAAACAGCTTTTGCTTCTGCGCAAAAACCGTCATTTATGTCATGTATGCTATCATATGTCTTTTCTCTTTTGGAACTCTTTACCAAAATATATTCATAGTTCATTTATAAAAAACATTTTACTTTTGAGTAAATATAACTTTCTGCTAACCATTCAGTTATCGATTTTTTACTATACATTCAACAGCTGGCTGTTTTGGCTGTATATTAAATAGCCATCTTTTTGAAAATGATTGTAAATATATACAATACATATTTAAAGAATTTAAATTGACGGCACAGTTTAAATAATTTCTTATCTAGGGAATAATTATAAGTTTTGCAACTCCTCTGGTCAAGAACAGCACCTTCTCCGTTGCATATCATAACAAGCGTAAATGTTACCTTTTGCAAGCTGTTAGAAGTAAAGAATTGCTGCTTTCAGGCTTAAGGGCCGTATCCGTATTGTCCTGCTAGTTATTTTTTTTGGTATTTTGATTCATAATAATTTATTGAACCGCTTCTCTTACTATGAAAAAGATAGGAAAAGATTGCAGTATTTTAAAATAAGGAGGGGAAAAAGTATCTGGTCAACTTCTGAGAAAATTCCCAAAAACAGCCTCCCAAACTATTCTTAATGGCAGGGTCAGTGGTGTATAGTAGATCAGGAGATTTAAAGTGTGATTGAACATACATTGTCCTGCTGATCTCCCCTTTGGGAATAGCCTAGTGTGTGGTTTTTCAAAATCATCTTCAAAGCTGTTCTCAAAGGGAGGATTGGTGGTGCAACGCAGATCAGGAGGTTCAAAGTGTGATTAAGAACACATTGCTGTGCTGATCGCTCTTTTGGGAATATCCTAATGTGCAATTTTTGCGAATCATCTCCTAGGCTATTCTCGAAGAGAGTATCAGTGGTGCATCGTAGATTAGGAGTTTCAAAGCGTGATTGAACACACATTGCGCTGCTGATCCTCCTTCTGGGAATAGCCTAGTGTAAGGTTGTTTTTGAAAATTATCTTAAAAATGTGAAAATGCCTGATATGGCCTTTTGTTGTGACACTTGAAAATTATCAAATTCAAATGTGACAGTTGGATGAAAACCTAACACTCGAAGCCCTCTCCTTTCCTAACCCGGCACATATTTTAAAAGCTAACTCACTTGTAGACTAAAACATGGAATAGGATACTAAATAGATATTATTTTATGAAGAATCTTTCTGGGAACAGAAATATTCAAAAATGCCAAAGAATCCCACAAATTGATTTTTCTTCAATAATTCCAATTTATAATTTATTGTTACCTTTTGATGTTACTGTTCTCGCCCAAGCCCTCACCAGCTTCTGTTCTGGTGTCCTGCTAGTTATTTTTTTTTGTATTTTGATTCATAATAATTTATTGAGCCGCTTCTCTTGCTATGAAAAAGATAGGAAAAGATTGCAATATTTTAAAATAAGGAGGGGAAAAACTATCGGGTCAAATGCTTTGCCTTTAAGCCTGCAGAGTGCTGAAAACTAAGAGGTCACACTTATAAGCTTTTAACCAAACAATTAAGAGTTTAAAGCGTCACGCGTTTTTTTTTCCAAAAACGGGCATGTGGCGGTACATAAAGGTGCCGCCTTGCGACACAAGACATTTTTATGTTCTTTCTTTATGGAGATATGTTTTTTTTTTATCTTTTTTAATGTATTTCTTTGTTTTGTGACATAAATCAAGATTGGTGGATGTTACTAATGTAAAGAATATAGTAGATATGTAAATTAAAAGCGACAATTAGTGAAATCGTAAACGTTATCATAAGTTTAAAAAAACTTAACAAGAAAAGCGAAAGTAAAAAGCCAGTCTTGATTAAATTGAGTGCTTACTATATTATAGCAAGAGTACATAGGATTATGTCAGGTAGTCTTTCTCGATCATTTCTAATTAATACTATGAAAATAATTTCTTATTATTTTAATTAATCTAATAACTTACTTAATTTGAGGATTTGTAATTTCAAAATAGATAAAGAAATTACATATTTTGAGCACTCAATTGCTATCTGTTATAGTAATGACTATTTCCCCCATCTTTTGCGAAATAATAAGGTATTTAGAAATTGAAACAACAAAGAATTACACCTCCTCTGGGCAACAAGCAGCATCTTCTCCGGTGCAAATCATAACGCGTAAATGTTAGCTTTTAAAAGTAATTAGAAAAAAAAATGATACTTTCGGGCCTAAAGACCGTATCTGATATTTTCCCGCTTCTGAAAAAATTCCCAAAAATAGTCTCCCAAACTAATCTTAAAGGGAGGATCAGTGGTGTATCGTAGATCAGGAAGTTCAAAGTGTGATAAAGCACACATTACCATGCTGATCACTTTGGGAATAGCCTAGTCTAAGGTTTTGAAAATTATCCTTTTGTTGTGACACTGACAAGATTGTCAGTTTTAAATTTGACAGTCGGGAAAAACCTATGATTTGCAGCCCTACTCTTTCTTATCCTGGCACATATTTTTATAAGCTAAACCATTTGTAGACTGAAAACTGGAATATGGTACTAAATAGATATTATGTTATCAAAAACTTATTTGATGATGGGCGTATTTATAAATGCCAAAGAAACCTGAAAATTAATTCCTCTTCAATAATTTCAATTTATTAGTTATTGGTAGCTTTAAATGACATTGTTCTCGCCCATGCCCTTACCAGCTTAACTTTTGGTGTCCTGCTAGTTAATTTCTTTATATCTTGATTCGTAATAAGTTCTGGTGCTGCTACTCTTACTATGAAATATTTAGAAAAAGATTATAATAATTTAAAATAAGGAGGGGAAGGAGTATACGGTGATATATTTTGGGTATAAGTCTGCACAGCACCCTAACTGGACTGCACCTCTAAATTTTCTGAATCACTGATACTGAAAGCTAGGAGGTTACATTTATAAGCTTTTAAAAAAAAAAAAAAAAAAAAAAATCTAATTAAGCGTTTAAAGTGTCGCACTAATATCGGCTTGAAGTGATTTAGTTTTATCCAAAAACTGACATGTGGCGGTACATAAAGGTGCGACGAAAGACATTTTCATGTACTTTTTTCTTGGGAGAATTTTTTGTATTCCTTTATTTTGTGACATAAATCAAGATTGGTTGATTTTACTAATGTGAAAAGAATATAGTAGATACGTAAATTAAAAACGACAATTAGTGAAATCGCAAACGTTATCAAAAGTTGAAAAAAAAAACTTAACAAGAAAAGCTTTGTCACGAAAGTATAAAGCCAGTCTTGATTAAATTTATTGCAAACTATATTGTAGTACGAGTGCAAAGAATTATGTCAGGTAGTCTTTCTCGATCAATTCTAATTAATATTAAATAAAAAACAAGTTTTTTTTAAACTAAAATTAAGGAGCGATATTAAAACTTAAAACGAACAGAAATTATTCCGTATATGAAAGGGGCTGTCCCCTCCTCAAAGCCTTGCTCTTTACGCTAAAGTTTGACTTTTTCTCACAGCTCTATTTTTTAAAACAATGTTTTAAAAGTTTTAATGTCGCTCCTTACTTTCAGTTTAAAAAAAAACTTTTTTTTTATTTAATTTTTGAACGTTTTTGAATTAATGCAGCTTTGATTTTGGCTTACCGTATATGAATAATTAAAATTAAATTTGCATATTAATTTTACTATTTTTGGCTAAATGACTTTCTCGAAGTTTTGATCTGACGTAACATACGAAATAGCTTACGTAACGAACTTCGATGTTCGTGTATTTTTATTACGTAAATGAGGGGTTCTCGCCCTAGTCAATACCTCGCTCTTTATGCTAAAGTTCGAATTTTGTTCCAATTCTTTAAGAATGGCCCCTTGAATCACAAAGGCCGTTTAATTAGAATAGATAGCTTTTTTGAAAGTAGGAAACAAACTTCAGCTAAAAGAGCGAGGTATTGACTAGGAGGAGAACCCCTTAAATATTTAATAATTCTGTTTGTTTTAAATTTAATGCTGCTCCTTACTTTCAGTTGAAAAAAACTTATTTTTATTTAATTTCTGATGTTTTTTTAAATAATGCTGAGAAATCCGATGCCCTTCCCTCATAGAAATGTCCCTTCCCCCGTGACAATATCCTCCATGGAAAGATCCTCCCACTTAACCCCCCTCTGATCCCCTCCCCACGAGAAAAAATCCTTCCTGAAAACGTCTGCATACTTCCAAATAACAAATACTATATGTAAACAATGGGCAAAGTTCATAACTTGCAGCCCTTTCCCCGGCGATTGTGGAGGATTAATTCATCCTCAAAGACATATTTATTAGGTTTGCGACTGTGCTGAAAAAATTGGCTCTGTAAAAATTTTGATCGGGTGACTTTGGGAAAAAAATGAGGGTAGGAGGGGTTTAGTTGGCCTCCAATTTTTTTGGTTACTTAAAAAGGGTACTAGAACTTATGATTTCTATTCGAATGGGCCCTCTTGCGGTATTTTATGACCAATGCGTTGATACGATCACCCCTGTGAAAAAAAACAAATAAATAAACACATATTCGTGATCTTTCTTCTGGCAAAAAAAAGCAAAATTCCATGTTTTTGCAGATAGGAGCTTGAAACCTCTACAGTAGGGCTCTCTGATAAGCTGAATATGATGGTTTCATTTTCATTAAGATTTTAGGTTTTTTAGGGGGAGTTTCCCTCTTTTTTCGAAAATAAGGCAAATTTTTTCAGGCTCTTAATTTTTGAAGAGATTAAACTTGATATAACTTAAATATTTTAAATCAGCATAAAAATCTGATTTTTTTGATATATCTACTGGTATCAAAATTCCCTTTTTTAGGGTGTTGGTTAATATTGAGCCGGGTCGCTCCTTACTTACATTTAGTTACCATGAACAGTTTGACTATGAAAATAATTTCTTCTTGTTTTAATTAGTCAAATAACTTACTTAATTTTAGGATTTTTTATTTCAAACTATATTAAGAAATTGTATGTTTTGAGTACTGAATTGCTATTTATATGGCAATGACTATTTTCCCCATCTTTTGCGAAACAATCAGATATTTAGAAATTCAAACAATAGAGAACAAAGCATTGGAGTAGGGGTATTCAGCCTGGACTGCAGTTGCATACAGAGGAAGGAATTAAAAGGAGAAACTATTAAATATCTGTCTAAGTACCTGCGATACCAATACGTCCGTACCGATAGGCGTGATATAGATACGTCCGATACTACGGAGGGTCACATCATCACCAAAACCACCAATAGAGGTCTTTGAACTATGTTGAACAAAATGGCTATCTCAAAATTTTGATAGGATAATTTTAGGGGGAGAGGCCTAAGGGAGGGGCTACTTGCCTTCCAATCTTTTCGGTCACTTAAAGAAGGCACTAGCAAATTTAATATCCATTCAAATGAGGCAATAAGCATCCCTCTATGATGTTCTGGTCTTTCGCTAGCCCTGTTGGAAAAAAAAGAAAGAAAACAGGAGACACATCAGTGCTACTCGTGCAAAAAAGTATTTTTCCTTGGTGTTCAAGGGTGGAGGACTGTAATTGTCCTAAAAGAGGTTTTCCACCATGATGATTACAATGGTGTACTTTCTATTTCGATTTGATGCCATTTCATGGGATTTCAGGCTCTTTTTCAAAATCATCATAAATTTCTTTTTGCAATAAACTTTTACTTTTAAGATTAACCGAAACAATAGTTACTATTCCTGATTCGGTGTCAGATGGTAATTTTTTTCACTAGGCATTTTGTTTAACACATTTTTCAACTTTTCGTTAATATGGGCTGTGGTTTGCTTTTTACTAGGTTGCAGCTACTGCTGCAACCATTATAGGAAAATTTGAATGCCAAAGACAGATAAGAAACGTATATCTATATGCTATACATAGTAACAACATACGGGAGCCGGCGTATCCCCCCCTTGATATTTACCACCCACATTCCCTTTTGACAACTCTAAATGTTAATAAGAAGGGAAAATGAAAGTTATTTATTGCTGTTAATTTATGTGCCAATGCTTGTAAATTGGTTGGTAGCTTCTCACTTTTTCTGTTTTCTGCTTAAGAATTGAAATAACGGATATTAAGTAAAATTTTGGACTAGATGTGTTTATTTAGTCAAAATTTTCGATGAACAGTATTTTGTTAAATAATTTCTTTATAATAATTTTACTAAAGAAATTTGGGTGGATAGAGACGGGTATTAATGTTCATGTGGATGGAAGTTCTGCATGATTTGGTCTTCTACGTAGCTGAAGCCATGATAGCATCGATAATATGCACCACCATGCACCACAGGGAGTTTTTTGGAAGGTGGAGGATTGGTGAGACAATACTGAAGAGTTTTAAAATATAAGTATGGAGGGGTATTCAAAAAGTACGCAGCATTTTTGGTCATAGATGCAATAGCAACCGTTTTGTGGGACTTTGAAAAGGTTGTACTTGTAGACTTTTTTGAAAGTCGAAAAAATGTCACAGGAATCAATTATGTTGAAGTTTCGGGAAAGGAGAACAGAGTTAGCTAAAAACATCCATGAAAGCTCCATCGCTGAATCCTCTCTCCATCACGACAACGCCCAAGTGCATTCTTCAAACGTTCCTAAAGCTTTTTTTAGAGACTTTTGATGGGAATTGCCTGGGCTCTGGGCGGGGGGGATGTAAACATAAGTTCTCTTATGTTTAGATACATTGTATGCGCTGGTTTAAATGCCTGTTTAACGCTGGTTTAACGCTGGTTAAATGCTGGTTTAACCTTTTATATTGGAGAAGAAGAAAATCACCATTAAAAATCGGTGAAAATAAAGCTCCTGGTACTACTTGTTACAAACAATCCCCCCAGAATTTCCTGGCGAGGCCCATAATGTCCTGCCTCGCCTTTTTCCCCTCTGTGCCGATAGAAACATGAATGAAATATTTACACAGGTTCAGTAATTGCACCTTTAGGGATATCAGCACCCCCTACAGCAATCAGGGCAAGGACTGTAAGTTAGGCTATTCGTTAGTAGAGGTCTAAGTACCATTTTGCTTGCAGGTATAGGAATTCCCATGTCATTTGCTTGCAGCTATAGGACCATGCTATTCTAAGGGTTTATATTCCCTCCCATACTATTCTAAGGGCTTATATTCCCTCCCATGCTATTATAAGGGTTTATGTTCCCTCCCATGCTATTATAAGGGTTTATGTCGGATGCCCTAGGAAAACATTTCTATGGAAGCTCTACGCCTTTTCAAAGAGAGTGAAAAAAAGGGTAAAAGCAAATATCAATTACCAACGGGGAGTCCCCGCCGTTTTTTTTTTAAATCTAAAACTGGAGAGTGTCACATTATATATTAAGAAATACTTTTTTAGGCAAAGCTTTGAATAACCCGAGTGTTATGTACAGTTCCATTTTTGTAGTCTGTGTTATAAATAGTGGTTTCTGATTTGTTTTGGACAATTGCCTTTAGCCAACAATAGTTTAGAAATAAAAAAAATTTAACAAGAAATGGCTGAAAAGTATTTTGGGGGAGATGGGATGATTGTGTACTGTATAATACACAAGTGATGTTTGGACAGTGTTGTCAATTTAAAATAGTTAAGAAATAAAAAAATTTAACAAGAAATGGCTGAAAAGTGTTTTGGGGGAAGATGGGTTGATTGTGTACTGTATAATACACAATTGATGTTTGGACAGTGTTGTCAATTTAAAATATACTTCGATGTGCTGTCACTTTAAAATAGTTAAGAAATAAAAAAATTTAACAAGAAATGGTTGAAAAGTGTTTTGGGGGGAAATGGGTTGATTTTGTACTGTATAATACACAAGTGATGTTTGGACAGTGTTGTCAATTTAAAATATACTTCGATGTGTTGTCAATTTAAAATAGTTAAGAAATAAAAAAATTTAACGAGACATGGCTGAAAAGTGTTTTGGGGGGAGAACGGTTGATTGTGTACTGTATAATACACAAGTGATGTTTGGACAGTGTTGTCAATTTAAAATATACTTCGATGTGTTGTCAATTTAAAATAGTTAAGAAATAAAAAAATTTAACAAGAAATGGCTGAAAAGTGTTTTGGGGAGAGATGGGTTGATTGTGTACTGTATAATACACAAGTGATGTTTGGACAGTGTTGTCAATTTAAAATATACTTCGATGTGTTGTCAATTTAAAATAGTTAAGAAATAAAAAAAATTTAACGAGAAATGGCTGAAAAGTGTTTTGGGGGGAGATGGGTTGATTGTGTACTGTATAATACACAAGTGATGTTGGGACAGTGTTGTCAATTTAAAATATACTTCGATTGTGTTGTCAATTTAAAATAGTTTAGAAATAAAAAAATTTAAAAAGAAATGGCTGAAAAGTATTTTGAGGGACATGGGTCGATTGTGTACTGTACAATACACAAGTGATGTTTGGACAGTGTTGTCAATTTAAAATAGTTTAACATTATACTATTCGAAGAAGTTGATACTAAAGGGGTGTATATGACAAGAAAAGAATTGTAATAACGGATAGCTTTACGTCTTCAATGTGTTCCATATAATACATAAGTGGTGGAGTGATGGGAGCGGGGTGTCTTAGAGTACTTATAGTGTGATAGTGGAGGGGAGAGTTGCTAGCGAAAAACCCATGTGGATGAGTTGAAATACAATTTTTAACGAGAAATCGTTTTTGGGGGGATGGAGCGATGACAGATTGGATGTCTCAGACTAGTGATAGTGCTGTACTGTGGTTCGAATTGCTTGTGAAAAACCCAAATTAATGACTTGAAATAAAATTTTTAACAAGAAATGTCTGAAAAGTTTTTTTGGGGGGTTTGGGGCGATGACAGAGTGGATTTCTTAGACTAGTCATAGTGCTGTACTCTGGCATGAATTGCTTTCGAAAACCCGAATGAATTAGTTGAAAATAAAGTTTTAACAAGAAATGTCTGAAAAGTATTTTTTGGGGAATGGGGCGATGACAGAGGGGATGTCTTAGACTCGTTATAGTGCTGTACTCTGGCATGAATTGCTTTCGAAAACACGCATTAATTATATGGAAATAAATTATTAACAAGAAGTGTCAGAAAAGTATTTTTTTTGGGGGGGATGGAGCGATGACAGATTGGATGTCTCAAACTAGTGATAGTGCTGTACTGTGGTACGAATTACTTGTGAAAAACTCAAATGAATGACTTGAAATAAAAGTTTTAACAAGAAATGTCTGAAAAGTATTTTTGGGGGATGGGGCGATGACAGAGTGGATGTCTTAGACTAGTTATAGTGCTGTACTCTGGCATGAATTGCTTTCGAAAACCCGGATGAATTAGTTGAAAATAAAGTTTTAAAAAGAAATATCTGAAAACTATTTTTGGGGATGGGACGTGACAGAGTGGATGTCTTAGACTAGTTATAGTGCTGTACTCTGGCATGAATTGCTTTCGAAAACCCGGATGAATTAGTTGAAAATAAAGTTTTAACAAGAAATGTCTGAAAAGTATTTTTTTGGGGGATGGGGCGATGACAGAGTGTATGTCTTAGACTAGTTATAGTGCTGTACTCTGGAATGAATTGCTTTAGAAAGACCGGATGAATTCGTTGAAAATAAAGTTTTAACAAGAAATGTCTGAAAAGTATTTTTTGGGGGATGGAGCGATGTCAGATTGGATGTCTCAGACTAGTGATAGTGTTGTATTGTGGTACGAATTGCTTGTGAAAAACCCAAATGAATGACTTGAAATAAAATTTTAACAAGAAATGTCTGAAAAGTATTTTTTGGGGCATGGGACGATGACAGAGTGAATGTCTTAGACTAGTTATAGTGCTGTACTCTGGCATGAATTGCTTTCGAAAACCCGGATTAATTAGTTGAAAATAAAGTTTTAACAAGAAATGTCTGAAAAGTATTTTTTGGGGGTGGGGCGATGACAGAGTGGATGTCTTAGACTAGTTATAGTGCTGTACTCTGGCATGAATTGCTCTCGAAAACCCGGATGAATTAGTTGAAAATAAAGTTTTAACAAGAAATGTCTGAAAAGTATTTTTTTTTGTTAAAAACGATTGGCTTAAATAAAAGTATAACTGTTAAAATAACAACAGAAGGTCATCAAATAATTCCTTTGTCTTTTTTTTGTTAAACACTATTGGACTAAATAAAATTGTAACTCTTAAAATAACAACAACTATAGTTCAGTAAATAATTCCTTTTATTTTTTTTTGTTAAAACCAGTTGGATTAAATAAAAGCATAACTCTTAAAACAACAACTGAAGGTCATTAAATAATTCCTTTGTTTTTTTTTTTGTTAAACACGATTGGCTGAAATAAAAGCGGAACTTTTAAAATCACAACAACTAAAGGTCAGTAAATAAATCTTTTGTTTTTTTTTTGTTAAACACGAGCTATTGTAGAAAATAATTTCAAAGTACCAAGTCACATGATAGTTACGCTATTATAGAAAATAATTTCAAAGTACCAAGTCACAAGATAGTTACGCTATTGTAGAAAATAATTTTAAAGTACCAGGTAACATGATATTTCCGTTAATAGAGAAATTAATATCAAAGTACAAAGTCAAATAATAGTTACGCTATTATAGAAAATAATATCAAAGTACCCATTCAAATGATAGTTACGCTATTGTAGAAAATAATTTCAAAGTACCAAGTCAGATGATAGTTACGTTATTATAGAATATCAATTCAAAGTACCTAGTCACATGATAGTTACGCGTTTATAGAAATTAATTTAAAAGTACCAAATCACATGATCGTTACGCTTTTATATAAAACTATTTCAAAATACCAAGTCACATGATAGTTACGATTTTGTAGGAAATAATTAGAAACCACCAAAACACTTGATATCTACGCTATAAAGACAATTATTTCAAAGGAACAAGTCACAAGATAGTTAAACTTTTAGAAAAAAAATGTAAAATGTATAGGTATATAAACTCTTATGTGTAAAAAAATATCAAATTACCAACTAATATGATAGTTACGCTATTGTAGAAAATAATTTCAAAGTACCAAATCACATGATAGTTACGCTATTGTAGAAAATAATTTCAAAGTACCAAGTCACATGATAGTTAAGCTATTATATAAAATAATTTCAAAGTACCATGTCACATGATAGTTACACTATTGTAGAAAATAATTTCAAAGTACCAAGTCACATGATAGTTACACTATTGTAGAAAATAAGTTCAAAGTACCATATCACATGATAGTTACGCTATTGTAGAAAATAATTTCAAAGTACCAAGTCACATGATAGTTACGCTATTATAGAATATGATTTAAAAGTACCAAGTCACCTTATAGTTACGCTATTTTATTAATAATTTCAAAGTACCAACTCACATGATAGTTACGCTATTGTATAAAATAATTTCAAAGTTCCAAGTCACAGAATAGTTACGCTATTGTAGAAAATAATTTCAAAGTACCTCGTCACATGATAGTTACGCTATTATAGAAAATAAATTCAAAGTACCAAGTCACATTATAGTTGCGCTATTGTAGAAAATAATTTCAAAGTGCCAATTCACATGATAGTTACGCTATTGTAGAAAATAATTTCAAAGTACCAAGTCACATGATAGTTACGCTATTGTATAAAAAAATTTCAAAGGACCAAGTCACATTATAGTTACGCTATTGTATAAAATAATTTGAAAGTAACATGCGCCCTGATAGTTATATTATTTTATCGAATTATTTCAAAGTACGAAGTCATAGGATAGTTATGATGTTGTGGAAAACAATATAAAAGTACCATTTTGGATGTAAGTTAAACTTATATATAAATTACAATCAAATTCCAAAGTCACATAATAGTTACGCTATTGTAGAAAATAATTTCAAAAAACCAAGTCACATGATAGTTACGCTTTTGTAAAAAATAATTTAAAAGTACCAAGTCACATGATAGTTACGCTATTGTAGAAAATAATTTCAAAGTACCAAGTCACATGATAGTTAAGCTATTGTAGAAAGTAAATTCAAAGTACCATATCAAATGATAGTTACGCTATTATAGAAAATAACTTCAAAGTACCAAGTCACATTATAGTTATGCTATTGTAGAAATTAATTTCAAAGTGCCAAGTCACATGATAGTTGCGCTATTGTAGAAAATAATTTCAAAGTACCATGTCACATGATAGTTACGCTATTGTATAAAAAAAATTTCAAAGTACCAAGTCACATTATAGTTACGCTATTGTATTAATAATTTCAAAGTACCAAGTCACATGATAGTTACGCTATTGTATAAAATAATTTCAAAGTACCAAGTCACATGATAGTTACGCTATTATATAAAATAATTTCAAAGTACCAAGTCACATGATAGTTACGCTATTATAGAAAATAATTTCAAAGTACCAAGTCACTTGATAGTTACGCTTTTGTAGAACATAATTTAAAACAACCAAGTCACATGATAGTTACGCTATTGTAGAAAATAATTTAAAAGTACCAAGTCACATGATAGTTACACTATTGTAGAAAATAATTTCAAAGTACCAAGTCACATGATAGTTACACTATTATAGAAAATAATTTCAAAGTACCATAGTCACATGATAGTTACGCTACTTATAGAAAATAATGTCAAAGTAACCCAGTCACATGATAGTTACGCTATTGTAGAAAATAATTTTAAAGTGCCAAGTCACATGATAGTTAGCTGTTATTATAGAAAATAATTTCAAAGTACCAAGTCACATGATAGTTACGCTATTATAGAAAATAATTTCAAAGTACCAAGTCACATGATAGTTAAACTATTGTAGAAAATAATTTCAAAGTACCAAGTCACATGATAGCTACGCTATTGTAGAAAATAATTTCAAAGTACCAAGTCACATGATAGTTACGCTATTATAGAAAATAATTTCAAAGTACCAAGTCACTTGATAGTTACGCTATTGTAGAAAATATTTTCAAAGTACCAAGTCACATGATAGTTTCGCTATTGTAGAAAATAATTTCAAAGTACCAAGTCACATGATAGTTACGCTATTGTATAAAATAATTTCAAAGTACCAAGTCACATGATAGTTACGCTATTGTAGAAAATAATTTCAAAGTACCTTGTCACATGATAGTTACGCTATTGTATAAAATAATATCAATGTACCAAGTCACATGATAGTTACGTTATTACAGAAAATAATTTCAAAATACCAAGTCACATGATAGTTACGCTATTATAGAAAATAATTTCAAAGTACCAAGTCACATGATAGTTACGCTATTGTAGAAAATAATTTCAAAGTACCAAGTCATATGATAGTTACGCTATTGTAGAAAATAATTTCAAAGTACAAGTCATATGATAGTTACGCTATTGTAGAAAATAATTTCAAAGTACCAAGAAATTTAATTCAGGAAATTATGGAAAAAATAATTTAGACGGGGTTACGTGCGCGCACGTAACCCCGTCAAAAATACTTTGAAATTATTTTCTATAATAGCGTAACTATCATGTGATTTGGTACTTTGAAATTATTTTCTATAAAAGCGTAACTATCATGTGACTTGGTACTTTGAAATGATTTTCTATAATAACGTAACTATCATGTGACTTGGTACTTTGAAATTATTTTCTACAATATAGTAACTATCATGTGACAAAGTACTTTGAAATTATTTTCTACAATAGCGTAACTATCGTGTGACTTGGTAGTTTGAAATTATTTTATACAATAGCGTAACTATCATGTGACTTGGTACTTTGAAATTATTTTCTACAATAGCGTAACTATCATGTGACTTGGTACTTTAAAAATTATTTTCTAAAATAGCGTAAATATCACGTGACTTGGTACTTTGATATTATTTTATAAAGAATCGTAACTATCATGTAACTTGGTACTTTGAAACTATTTTCTACAATAGCGTAACTATAATGTGACTTGGTACTATGAAATTATTTTCTATATTAGAGTAACTATCATGTGATTTGGTACTTTGAAATTATTTTCTATAAAAGCGTAACTATCATGTGACTTGGTACTTTGAAATGATTTTCTATAATAACGTAACTATCATGTGACTTGGTACTTTGAAATTATTTTCTACAATAGCGTAACTATCATGTGACTTGATACTTTGAAATTATTTTCTATAATAACGTAACTATCATGTGACTTGGTACTTTCAAATTATTTTCTACAATAGCGTAAATATCATGTGACTTGGTACTTTGAAATTATTTTCTACAATAGCGTAACTATCATGTGACTTGGTATTTTGAAATTATTTTCTACAATAGCGTAACTATTATGTAACTTGGTACTTTGAAATTTTTTTCTATAATAGCGTAACTATCATGTGACTTGGTACTTTGAAATTATTTTCTAAAAAATCGTACCTATCATTTGACATGTTAATTTGTTATTATTTTCTAAAAATTATTCAATTTAAAGTGACAGTTTAATTTTAAATTATTTTATACCATAGCTTAACTATCATGTCACTTGGTACTTTGAATTTATTTTATATACTAGAGTAACTATCATGTGACTTGGTACTTTGAAATTATTGTCTATAATAACGTATCTATAATGTGACTTGGTAATTTGTAATTATTTTATACAAGAGCTTAACTATAAAGTGAAATGGTTCTTTGAAATTATTTTATTCAATATCATAACTATCATGTGAGTTTGTATTTTGAATTTATTATGTACAATAGCTTAACTATAATGTGACTTGGTACTTTGATCTTATTTTCTAAAATAGCGTAACTATCATGTGATTTGGTACTTTGAAATTATTTTCTAGGATAGCGTAACTATAATGTGACTTGGTATTTTTAAATTATTTTATATAATAGCGTAACTATCATGTGAAACGGTACTTTGAAATTATTTTCTACAATAGCGTAACTATCGTGTGACTTGGTACTTTGAAATTATTTTATACAATAGCGTAACTATCATGTGACTTGGTACTTTGAAATTATTAATACAATAGCGTAACTAAAATGTGACTTGGTACTTTGAAATTATTTTATACAATAGCGTAACTATCATGTGACTCGGTACTTTGAAATTATTTTCTACAGTAGCGTAACTGTCATGTGACTTGGTACTTTCAAATTATTTTCTACAATAGCGTAACTATCATGTGACTTGGTACTTTGAAATTATTTTCTACAATAGCATAACTATAATTTGACGTGGTACTTTGAAATCATTTTCTATAATAGCGTAAATATCATGTGACACAGTACTTTGAAATTATTTTCTACAATAGCGTAACTATCGTGTGACTTGGTACTTTGAAATTATTTTATACAATAGCGTAACTATCATGTGACTTGGTACTTTGAAATTATTAAAACAATAGCGTAACAATAATGTGACTTGGTACTTTGAAATTATTTTATACAATAGCGTAACTATCATGTGACTTGGTACTTTGAAATTATTTTATAAAATAGCGTAACTATCATGTGACTTGGTACTTTGAAATTATTTTCTACTATAGCGAAACTATCTTGTGACTTGGTAATTTGAAATAATTTTCTAAAATAGCGTAACTATTATGTGACTTGGTACTTTGAAATTATTTTTTACAATAGATTAAATATCATGTGACTTGGTATTATGATAGTCTTTTCTAAAATAGAGTAACTATTATATAACTTGGTACTTTGAAATTTTTTTCTATCATAACGTAACTATCATGTGACATGGTACTTTGAAATTATTTTCTAAAATAGCGTAACTCATGTGACTTGGTACTTTGTAATTATTTTCTAAAATAGTTTAACTATCATGTGACATGATACTTTGAAATTATTTTCTAGAATAGCGTATCTATCATATGAGTTTGTGTTTTTAAAATTTTTTATATCATAGCTTAACTATCATGTGACAGGGTGATTTTATATTTTTGTCTTCAATAATTTATATAGCATTGGAAATTTTACTGCGAAACTATTACACGCAATAGCGTACAAATAATGGAATATTGTCCTTTGCTTTTTTTTTCTATAACATCATAACTATTCATTCAGTTGGTACTTTGAAAATATTATATAAGAAAGTGCAACTATGATGTGATATGGTACTTTGAAATTATATTCTACTATAGCGTAACTATCATGTGACTTGGTACTTTGAAATTATTTTCTACAATAGCGTAACTATCATGTGACTTGGTACTTTGAAATTATTTTCTACAATAGCGTAACTATCATGTGACACGGTACTTTGAAATTATTTTCTACAATAGCGTAACTATCGTGTGACTTGGTACTTTGAAATTATTTTCTACAATAGCGTAACTATCATGTGACTTGGTACTTTGAAATTATTAATACAATAGCGTAACTAAAATGTGACTTGGTACTTTGAAATTATTTTATAAAATAGCGTAACTATCATGTGACATGGTACTTTGAAATTATATTCTATAATAACGTAACTATCATATGATTTGGTACTTTGAAATTATTTTCCACAATAGCGTAACTATCATGTGACATGGTACTTTGAAATTATTTTCTACAATAGAGTAATTATAATGTGACTTGTTACTTTAAAATTATTTTGTACAATAGAGTAGATATCATGTAACACGGTACTTTGAAATTATTTTCTACAATAGCGTAACTATCATGTGACTTGGTACTTTGAAATTATTTTATACAATAGCGTAACTATCATGTGAGTTGGTATTTTTAAATTATTAATACAATAGCGTAACTATAATGTGACTTGGTACTTTGAAATTTTTTTCTATAATAGCGTAACTATCATGTGACTTGGTACTTTGAAATTATTTTCTACAATAGCGTAACTATCATGTGACTTGTTACTTTGAAATTATTTTCTACAAAAGCGTAACTATCATGTGACTTGGTACTTTGAAATTATTTTCTATAATAGCGTAACTATCATGTGACTCGGTACTTTGAAATTATTTTCTACAATAGCGAAACTATCGTGTGACTTGGTACTTTGAAATTATTTTATACAATAGCGTAACTATCATGTGACTTGGTACTTTGAAATTATTAATACAATAGCGTAACTATAATGTGACTTGGTACTTTGAAATTATTTTCTATAATAGCGTAACTATCATATGACACGGTACTTTGAAATTATTTTCTACAATAGCGTAACTGTCGTGTGACTTGGTACTTTGAAATTTTTTTATACAATAGCGTAACTATCATGTGACTTTGTACTTTGATCGTATTTTAAACAATAAATTAGAGATATTGTCTGATTGTACATTTTTATTTAGTTCAACATTTACTTAAATTTATTGTGTATGTGTACTTTTGAAATTAAATTATGTAAAAGCAATACAAAAAAGTGTCTCAAAGCGATGAATTTAATTCCTATTAAAGCTTATCTATAATGTGATATTGTATTTTGAAATTATTTTCTACAATATCTTAACAATCATGTGAGTTGGTTCTTTGAAATTATTTTCTATAATAGCGTAACTATCATGTGACTTGATACTTTGAAATTATTTTCTACAGAGCGTAACTATCACGTGACTTGGTACTTTGAAATTATTTTCTACAATAGCGTAACTATCATGCGACTTGGTACTTTGAGATTATTTTCTATAATAGCGTAACTATCATTTGACTTGGTACTTTGAAATTATTTTCTACAATAGATCGTGTTTAACAAAAAAAACAAAGTAATTATTTACTGACCTTTAGTTATTGTGATTTTAAAAGTTCCGCTTTTATTTCAGCCAATCGTGTTTAACAAAAAAAAACAACAAAGGAATTATTTACTGACCTTGAGTTGTGGGTTTAAGAGTTCGGCTTTTATTTCAGCCAATCGTGTTTAACAAAAAAAAAACAAACAAAAGGAATTATTTACTGACCTTGAGTTGTGATTTTAAGAGTTCTGCTTTTATTTCAGCCAATCGTGTTTAACAAAAAAAAAATTCTTTTCAGACATTTCTTTTTAAAAATTTATTTTCAAATAATTCATCCGGGTTTTCGAGAGCAATTTATGCCAGAGTACAGCACTATAGCTAGTCTAAGACATCCACTCTGTCATCGCCCCACTCCCCAAGAAATGATTTTCAGACATTTCTTGTTAAAACTTTATTTTCAAATAATTCATCTGGGTTTTCGAAAGCAATTCATGCCAGAGTACAGCACTATTACTAGTCTAAGACATTCACTCTGTCATCGTCCCATCCCCCAAAAAATACTTTTCAGACATTTCTTTTTAAAATTTTATTTCAAGTCATTCATTTGGGTTTTTCACAAGCAATTCGTACCAAAGTACAGCACTATCACTAGTCTGAGATATCCAATCTGTCATCGCTCCATCCCCCAAAAATACTTTTCAGACATTTCTTGTTAGAATTTATTTTCAACTAATTCATCCGGGTTTTCGAAAGCAATTCTTGCCAGAGTACAGCACTATAACTAGTCTGAGACATCCACTCTGTCATCGCCCCATCCCCCAAAAAAATACTTTTCAGACATTTCTTGTTTAAACTTTATTTTCAACTAATTCATCCTGGTTTCCGAAAGCAATTAATCCCAGAGTATAGCACTATAACTAGTCTAAGACATCCACTCTGTCATCGTCCCATCCCCCAAAAAATACTTTTCAGATATTTCTTGTTAAAACTTTATTTTCAACTAATTCATCCGGGTTTCCGAAAGCAATTCATGCAAGAGTACAGCACTATAACTAGTCTAAGACGTCCACTCTGTCATCGCCCCATCCCCCAAAAAATACTTTTCAGACATTTCTTGTTAAAAATTTTATTTCAAGTCATTCATTTGGGTTTTTCACAAGCAATTCGTACCACAGTACAGCACTATCACTAGTCTGAGACATCCTATCTGTCATCGCTCCATCCCCCCCCAAAAAAAATACTTTTCAGACATTTCTTGTTAAAACTTTATTTTCAACTAATTCATCCGGGTTTTCGAAAGCAATTCATACCAGAGTACAGCACTATAACTAGTCTAAGACATACACTCTGTCATTGCCCCATCCCCCCAAAAATACTTTTCAGACATTTCTTGTTAAAACTTTATTTTCAACTAATTCATCCGGGTTTTCGAAAGCAATTCATGCAAGAGTACAGCACTATAACTAGTCTAAGACGTCCACTCTATCATCGCCCCATCCCCTCCAAAAAATACTTTTCTGACATTTCTTGTAAAAAATTTATTTTCAACTAATTCATCCGTGTTTTCTAAAGCAATTCATTCCAGAGTACAGCACTATAACTAGTCTAAGACATCCACTCTGTCATCGCCCCATCCTCCAAAAAATACTTTTCAGACATTTCTTGTTAAAACTTTATTTTCAACTAATTCATCTGGGTTTTCGAAAGCAATTCATGCCAAAGTACAGCACTATAACTAGTCTAAGATATCCACTCTGTCATCGCCCCACCCCCCAAAAAATACTTTTCAGACATTTCTTGTTAAAACTTTATTTTCAATTAATTCATCCGGGGTTTCAAAAGCAATTTAAACCAGAGTACAGCACTATAACTAGTCTAAGACATACACTCGGTCATCGCCCCTTCCCCCAAAAAATAATTTTCAGATATTTCTTGTTAATACCTTATTTTAAACTCATTCATCCGGGTTTTCGAAAGCAATTCATGCCAGAGTACAGCGCTATAACTAGTCTAGGACGTCCACTCTATCATCGCCCCATCCCCTCCAAAAAATTTTTTTCAGACATTTATTGTTAAAACTTTATTTTCAACTAATTCATCAGTTTTTTATAAAGCAATTCATTCCAGAGTACAGCACTATAACTAGTCTAAGACAACCACTCTGGCATCGCCTCCATCCCCCAAAAAATACTTTTCAGAATTTTCTTGCTAAAACTTTATTTTCAAGTAATTCATCCGGGTTTTTTAAGGCAATTCATGCCGGAGTACAGCACAATAACTAGTCTTATACATCCACTCTGGCATCGCCCCTTCCCCCCAAAAATAATTTTCAGACATTTCTTGTTAAAACTTTATTTTCAACTAATTCTTCCGGGTTTACGAAAGCAATTCATGCCAGAGCACAGCACTATAACTAGTCTAAGAAATCCACTCGTTAATCGCCCCATCCCCCCAAAAATAATTTCCAGACATTTCTAGTTAAAAATTTATTTTCAACTAATTAATCCTGGATTTCGAACGCAATTTATTCCAGAGTACAGCACTATAACTAGTCTAAGACATCCACTCTGTCATCGCCCCATTCCCCAAAAAATACTTTTCAGACATTTCTTGTTAAAACTTTATTTTCAACTAATTCATCCGGGTTTTCGAAAGCAATTCATTCCAGAGTACAGCACTATAACTAGTCTAAGACATCCACTCTGTCATCGCCCCATCCCCCAAAAAATACTTTTCAGACATTTCTTGTTAAAACTTTATTTTCAACTTATTCATCTGGTTTTTCGAAAGCAATTCATGCCAGAGTAGAGCACTATAACTAGTCTAAGACATCCCCACTGTCATCGCCTCCACCCCCCAAAAAAAATACTTTCAGACATTCCTTGTTAAAACTTTATTTCAACTAAATCATTCGGGTTTCCGGAAACAATTCATGCCAAAGTACAGCAATATAACTAGTATAAGACATCCCCTCTGGCATCGCCCCCATCCCCCAAAAAAATACTTTTCAGAAATTTCTTGTTAAAACTTTATTTTCAACTAATTCATCCGGGTTTTCGAAAGCAATTCATGCCAGAGTACAGCACTATAACTAGTCTAAGACATCCACTCCGTCATCGCACCATCCCCCAGAAAAAACTTTTCAGACATTTCTTGTTAAAAATTGTATTTCAAGTCATTAAGTTGGGTTTTTCACAAGCAATTAGAACTACAGTACAGCAATATCACTAGTCTGAGACATCCAATCGGTCATCGCCCCATCCCCCCAAAAACAATTTTCAGACATTTCTCGTTAAAATTTTTATTTCAACTCATCCACATGGGTTTTTTTCCTAGCAACTCCCCCCTCCACTATCACACTATAAGTACTCTAAGACACCCCGCTCCCATCACTCCACCACTTATGTATTATATGGAACACATTGAAGACGTAAAGCTATCCGTTATTACAATTCTTTTCTTGTCATCTACACCCCTTTAGTATCAACTTCTTCGTATAGTATAACGTTAAACTATTTTAAATTGGCAACACTGTCCAAACATCACTTGTGTATTATACAGTACACAATCAACCCATCTCCCTCAAAATACTTTTCAGCAATTTCTCTTTAAATTTTTTATTTCTAAACTATTTTAAATTGACAACACATCGAAGTATATTTTAAATTGACAACATTGTCCAAACATCACTTGTGTATTATACAGTACACAATCAACCCATCTCCCCCCAAAACACTTTTAAGTCATTTCTCGTTAAAATTTTTTATTATTTAACTATTTTAAATTGACGACACATCGAAGTATATTTTAAATTGACAACACTGTCCAAACATCACTTGTGTATTATACAGTACACAATCAACCCATCTCCCCCCAAAACACTTTTCAGCCACTTCTTGTTAAGTTTTTTTATTTGTTAACTATTTTAAATTGACAACACATCGAAGTATATTTTAAATTGACAACACTGTCCAAACATCACTTGTGTATTATACAGTACACAATCAACCCACCTCCCCCCAAAACACTTTTCAGCCATTTCTCGTTAAATTTTTTTATTTCTTAACTATTTTAAATTGACAACACATCGAAGTATATTTTAAATTGACAGCACTGTCCAAACATCACTTGTGTATTATACAGTACACAATCAACCCATCTCCCCCCAAAACACTTTTCAACCATTTCTTGTTAAATTTTTTTATTTCTTAACTATTTTAAATTGACAACACATCGAAGTATATTCTAAATTGACAACACTGTCCAAACATCAATTGTGTATTATACAGTACACAATCAACCCATCCCCCCCCCAAAACACTTTTCAGCCATTTCTTGTTAAATCTTTTTGTTTCTTAACTCTTTTGAATTGACAACACATCGAAGTATATTTTAAATTGACAACACTGTCCAAACATCACTTGTGTATTATACAGTACACAATCAACCCATCTCCCCCCAAAACACTCTTCAGCCATTTCTTGTTAAATTTGTTTATTTATTAACTATTTTAAATTGACAACACTGTCCAAACATCACTTGCGTATTATACAGTACACAATCATCCCATCTACCCCAAAACACTTTTCAACCATTTCTTGTTAATTTTTTTTAATTTCTAAACTATTGCTGGTTAAAGGCAATTCTTCAAAACAAATCAGAAACCGCTCTTGATAGCAGAGACTTCAAAAATGGAACTGTGGATAACAAACGGGTGATTGACAGCTTTCCCTACAAAAGCATTCCTTAATACGCAATTTGACAATCTCTAGTTTTCGATTTAAAAAAAAAACAGCGGGGAATCCCCGTTCGTAATTGCTAATCACTTTAACCCTTTTTTTTCACTCTCTTTGAAAAGGTGTATAGCTTCCATAGAAATGTTTTCCTAGGGCATCCGACATAAACCCTTATAATAGCATGGGAGGGAAGATAAGAACTTATAATAGCATGGGAGGGAATATAAGCCCTTAGAATAGTATGGGAGGGAATATAAACCCTTAGAATAGCATGGTCCTATAGCTGCAAGCAAATAACATGGGAATTCCTATACCTGCAAGCAAAATGGTACTTAGACCTCTACTTTCGTTCATTGCAATAAATCAATCAATCAATTTATTCAACAAACAAGTTCACAACAAAACACTTCAGCAAAGACTCGCCCGTAAGGCTATATGGCCAGGAAAAAACAGGGGACAAAAAAATGAAACAAATACATTGGAAAAAAAACCATTTTCAACATAATACGTTTACACCTTTCCGAGACTCAACACAATAGAAAAAAAAATCAAAATAAAAAAAGAAGAAAAAAAATACAATGTTTAAAAGATTCAAACTTTAAGACTTTAAGAGACCCCCTCCCACCCCCCCAAAAAAGAATAAAATCTCCCTAAAAAAAAGACAAAAAAACAAAGTTTTAGAGTTTTCAGAGTTCAGAGTTTTTATTCACCAATAAATACAAAATGGAAATATAAAACCTTTATTCCCCTCGAGAGGCTCCATGGCCAGGCATACAAGGGGGATACAAAAATTTACACAATATACGCAACAACGAAAAAAAAAGAGAACAATTGCCAAATAGTATACAATATTAAAAAGAGAACATACCTGAGGCCTGGGAGTCAAAGCACAGGGAAGACAACCATACACCTTGAAATAAACAATGAGGGGATATTAACACCTCAGAAGAAGAAAAAATAAATAAAATAAAAATATAAATGAATAATAAAATAAATAAATTTATAAATAGAAAAAACGAAATGCTATTCTGTTTGATTCTTAACTTAATGGTCTTTAAGAATCCTTTTAAAATTCCCAAACAAGGGGCATCGCTTTACTGAAAAAGGTAGGGAATTCCAAACCTGTTGACAAGCAACGAGGGAGTTGAAATCTGACCGTATAGTAGCGGTAGGAGGACTACAGATATTAAATGAAAAACAAAGGTTATATCGAGCTGAGTCAGAAATAAGCACAGGAGTTTTTTGAAGAGATTTTGGAAGATTGCCATGGAGCTGATGAAAGACAAAAGAGGCACAAGAAAGAATGTAAATAGACAGTAGATTTAAGAGCGGTGTTGGTGAGGAACGGTTGGTATCCTTAACCATAAGCCATGCTTTATTATGCATGACAGAAAGTGACTACAATGTAGAAGGAAAGGTAGACATCCATACAATGGGGCAATAGGAAACATATGACTGTATTTATCCTATGTATATGGCAAAAAAAGAAGCTTCAGAACAGATCCAGGAAATGTGTGTCCAAGTTTACGAATGATACCCAAACTCCGTGACACCTTAATCCGAATCATGGCTATATGGCTTCTAAATGAAAGGTTCTCATCAAGCAGGATACGAAGAAACCGGACCACCTTATTCTCTGCTCTACACAAGGAGACTTGATATCACATTCTGTCTTCCCAAAAGTCCCAAGAGTGGTGTCATCAGCAAAAGAAACGATAAATCTTCATTAGAAATAGTATTAGAACATGAACGAACATCAGAATGAGACAGGTTGCAGCATTCCAGAGGCGTGGTGATTTTAACTGCTGAAATCAGATCATTAATATAAATCAGAAATAAAACTGGGCCAAGAACAAATCCCTGAGGTACGCCACAATATACTTCAGAAGGGCTCCGGAAAAGCGGATCAATTGAAATAAGCCTACCAGAAAGATAAGATTGAAACCAAGAGAAAGCATTTGATCTTATACGAATATGCGATATTTTGCTTACATATAGTACATGTTATTGAGAAAGGAATGCATGTTTGACCTTTTCTTTCCAAAAAGACGAAGGGCATTCATTTGGGGCTTTCATAGAATGCTGAGGGGAGTGTCAAACTAAATCGAAACATGTTATGTGTATACAAAACGCTGTGAAAACGCTGGTTTGTCAAAAGGCTGTAAATCAGGAATGTCTGAGTTTGTTAATTGGAAAAATTCAGGAAATGATAAGGGAGATGATCGATTGATTGGAAATGTTGACCAAATAATCAAATATTGTCCAAAATTTTACTTACAATCTAATATATGAATTCTTAAGCAGGAAACTGAAAAATCGGGAAGCTGCCAACCAATTTACAAGTATTAGTACAGACACTGAAATGTAATTAACTTTTTTCGGCTAAAATGTCAATCAAGGCAGGTGACAGAACAGAAACTTCCAAAGTGACCAGATTAATCAAATGGCGAATCCTTTGAACTGATATAAGTATTTTTCGATTTGTTGGGCTAAAATAATTGTAAGAACTGACCTTTCCTGAACTTAAATTAGAAAATTCTGTTCCGATTAATAAAAAAAGAAATTGACACTTCCTGATGATGTAAGTCTCATCAAAACTAAATATCTCTATATCAGGTCCAAATTGAAAGAAATTAAATGGCTTTTATAAGATATCTGGAATTTTCGACGTCGGCTTTTTGTTTTTTTCGTTTATCCAAATCTATTATCCAAGTTCTACAATTTATATAGATGCCGCCACCATAATTGTAAATAGTTTGGCCACACAAACTAAAAACGTTTATAATGAACGAGATAAGGTAATTCTTTTTAGTATCGATGGGCCTTAAATTTATTCATATGAACAGAGCTGTAGAAGAATAATTTAAGCTTTGTTCAAGAACCTCAAAACTCCTCAACCTCAGGTAGCTCAGCGGTTCCTCTTCTTTTTCTTGTTTTCTTTCTTGGATTGAACTAGTTAGTATTAGCCCCGCCCCATCAAAAAATTATCCAGATTATGCATTTTCAAGGATGAAGAACGATATAATTTCTGTTAATTAAAATACCTATGAGATCATCTGCTAGTTAAAACGCCACAGTATTTTCCACTTTGCGGGGAAATAAGATTGACATTTTGTCACTGTTGTATTTCAAAGAGGTTACTCGACTGGCCTGCGGCGGCTCCAAGATTCTACTGAAATACCGCAAATTGACACTTAAGACATCTAAGGTCATCAGCTGACAGCTGTTCGCGTGATAAGCCCTAAAATGCGTCTATATTCATCAGCAGCAATATCATGGCTGTCATAGTACTGAACAAACACATTAATTCCCATCCCAAAGTGAGGGGGCAAACACAAGAAAGGAATTTTCAAAGACATCTTATCAAATAAGAAATATTAAAAGCCTTAAATTTTCTTTTCGTTTGAAGTATGTCCAATTCTTTGGCATCAACCAATGATAGAAAATCAAAACTCCAACACTGCCTTCGGAAAACAAGGTAATTAGCCAAATATCGCACATGACGATAGTTTACTCTTAGGCATAACTTTGAAATGTATAAAAGACAATATCCCCAGTATGCTGTATGAAACAAAATAGCGAGGAGGACCACACTGCCTTTCCATCATAAACATCAACAACAAGAACAACAATAGGGAAATATTTTCGCAAGACAGTGTAATTTTATATTTTAATGAATATTTAAACCCTTTGTCCAAGGACCGTCCTCAGCAAAACATAAATATATAAAAGAAAAACGACTTACATTACATACCATACAATCATTAAAACTAAAATATTCTTCTTTAATTAGAAAAAAAAAATAATTTTTTAACTGAAAGTAAGGAGCGACATTAAAACTTTAAACGAACAGAAACTATTCCGTATATGAAAGGGGCTGTCCCCTCCTCAACGCCTTACTCTTTACGCTAAAGTTTTTTATTATTTAAAAAAATAAAGTTGGGAGACAGAGTCAAACTTTAGCTTAAAGAGCGAGGCATTGAGGAGGAACAGCCCCTTTCGTATACGGAATAATTTCTGTTCGTTTTAAGTTTTAATATCGCTCCTTACTTTCAGTTAAAAGAAAAACTGTTTTTTTTTATTTAATTAAAAAAAATATTCATTTTAGTTTTAATGGTTGTATGGTGTGTAATGTAAGTCCTTTTCTTTTATATATTTATATTTTGCTGAGGACGGCCCTTGGACAAAGGGTTGAAATATTAATTCAAATATGGAATTCCACTGTCTTGCGAAAATATTTCCCTATTGTTGTTAATGTTTGTGATGGAAAGGCAGTGTGGTCCTCGTCGCTATTTCGTGACCCTATGCCCAAGGGCTGTCCTCAGCAAAACATAAATACGAGGGCTATTCAGAAACTAGGGAACGTTTTCGTCTGACGCAGGTAGGCGCGCGGCGATCACGTATGTTTTGGTGTGACAGACGATCTGGAATTGTGACAGACGATCTTCTCGCCAAGGTTGATGAGAAGATTCGTGAATACCGTCGCTTTCACAATAACGGAGCTCTCGATTTGCTTCCTACAAGTTTCACGGACTTTGTTGTTTGAAATTGTGACTCACAAGCTTGGCTACCATAAATTTTGTGCAAGATGGGTGCCAAAAATGCTTACAGACCTCCATAAAGATCAGCGAATGGGAGCAGCCGTAATATTTCTAGACGCCTACCGCACACATGGTGATTCCTTACTGGATTGAATCGTAACGGGTGACGAGACATGGGTTAAGCACGTCAATTGCGAGACAAAATTGTAGTCTATGGAGAGGGGGCACACGAGTTCCCCTAAAAAAAAACCAAAAAAATTTGCAAATCTTGTCAGTGAGGAAGATTATGGCTACTGTTTTTTGGGATAGGCAAGGTGTGCTGCTTATTGACATTCTCGAGCGTAGTGCAACAATCAACTCTGATCGTTAATGCCGAAAATTGCACAAGCTTAGAAGAGTAGTGCAAAACAAGCACCGAGGAAAGTTAACGTCAGAAATTTTGGTTTGTTTCATGACAATGCCCGACCTCACACGGCAAATCGAACTGCAGAGCTTCTTGCCTCATTCAGATGGGAGATTTTCCCTTATCCACACTACATTCTCGACCTAGCACCGAGGGATTTTCACTTGTTCTCGAAGATGAAGAACTGGCTAGCGACACAGCGTTTTGATGACGTCGACGAGCTCCGAGCGTGCGTCACTGAGTGGCGTCTGTCGCAGGTGGCAGATTTCTATGACGAAGGAATTTCGAAGCTTGTCCACCGCTACGATAAGTGCCTTAATTTGTTTGGTGAGTATGTAGAAAAGTAGCATTTTAGTCACTCTTTCAGACGTATATAATAATATATTTTTCCTGTACCTAGTTTTTGTTTTATTACAAAACGTTCCCTAGTTTCTGAATAACCCTCGTATATAAAAGAAAAAAGGACTTGCATTACATACCATACAATCATTAAAACTAAAATGATTTTTTTAAAACAGTCCCAGCCTCCTTACTTCAGCAAAGATGAACCAGAAATGAAAAATAAAGGGAGGTGAAACAAGGCAATTTATTCAAGTAAAATAAAATAATTAAAAACACGCGTTCACTGCTAATGATGCCTTTTTGACAGCTAACCTCAAAAGGTCTTTTAGTAACTAGTTCTGTGCTAGTGTCTACTGTTTTTTTTAATATATTTTTGTAAAATCGTTTGTAATTAAATTTCTGTATAGATCATTTTATGAGCATTCCTCGGAGTCCCTATTTAAGGAAACATTATTATTTATCGTAACTCTGATTTTTATTGATTCTTGAACACCTTTTTTAAGTCATTGTTAATAACGATGGATTCTTCAAAAAGTGTTTTGTGGCTATGTTATGAAAAACTTAGCTGCTTAAAGCAGAATCAAAAGAAGCATTAGTACTTACTAGTAGAGTGGTATCTTATACTTTAGGGCCTTTACGTTCCTTCCTGTGCTATTTGGGGCCTTTACGTTCCTTGGCACCTTTCCAAGGCAGATTACCAGACTGGTTATTGCTATTGATTTCAATTGTAAATGGAAACAGTTTGACGTGTTTGGGGAGATTACGTTCCATGGCACCATTTCAGAGTATGTACTTGTGGATACCTTTCCAAGCAACGTGATTAAACACGCTTTTACAATCGGAATTGTTTGATTGACATTTGCAAAAAGGGATAAGGAATTCGCAAATTGGCTTCTATGAACGATATTATTTAATGTTTGAATAATAGGAGTGTGATTTGATTCTGATTAGTGATTGTATAATTTTTTATCAAGAAATCTCAGAATAAAATATTTTTGGAGGGATGGTACAGAGTTTTGCTTGCCTTTCATTGGTACCGTTCCAAACGAGCGGGTATTCCCCTCCGGTTCCTAAACATTGGAAAACAGATAGCAGTTTGAACGGGGATTCCCCACACAAATTTATTTCAACTCCATGTTTTTCAACCAGACTGTTTTTTTTTGAGCCTACAGCCGTTTTTTAGGAGCCAATCAGAGACATCGGAGCTTGGAAGATGGAGAAAAAAAAGGGTTAAAGTGATTAGCAGTTAAGGTAACCCTGAAGAGCATGTTAATTCATATCTTAATTATTATAAATTTGGAACAATATCAATCTGTGAAAATGGTTAACGATGATAAAATGGTCTTATGACTTGACCTAGTTTTACTTCTTTGATGTGTTCTGTATAATACACAAGTGGCGTTTGAACAGTGTTGTCAATTTAAAATAGAGTTTAACATTATAGTATACTAAAAAGTTGACACTAAGAGAGATGTAGATGGCAAGAAAAGAATTTTAATAAAGAAATTCAGAACAAACCATAGAAATCTTTGCAAATCAAGTAGTGAGGTATACATGAGTACGAACCATCAAGGATCATAAGCACCAATGACCCTAACCAGCAGAGACACCAACCCCCCCACGGTCCCCTATCCCCAAACTCGAAGGGTGCCCCCTCCCCTCCAACTTTTTGGCCCCCTCCCCCCATTTTTTTAAATTTTTTTATTTTTTTTTGGCAATTGACTTTTTTCTGATAACAAGTATCATTCATTACGATCATAACTTTCAAATGTGAAACTTAAGTCCATTTTTGGATCGAAAAATAAAATTATTTCCGTAAAATCTGAGCTAATGAGGGTTTTTGACCGTAAACTCTAATTTTTTGTAAAAAAATTATGGAAAATACAATTCTCTGGTTCCAACGTGAATCGGAAGTACATTTGGATCGAAAAAATAAATTATTTCTGTAAAATCCGGTCTAATAGTGGTTTTTGACCATACACCCTAGTTATTTGTAAGAAAATTATGGAGAGTGCAGTTTTCTGGCTGATATGTGAAAATTGATTCCATTTTTTGATCGAAAAATAAAAATATTTCCATAAAATCTGAGCTAATGAAGTTTTTTGATCGTAAACTCTAGTTTTTTGTAAGAAAATTATGGAAAATACAATTCTCTGCCTCAAATGTGAAACTTAACTCCATTTTTGGATCAAAAAATAAAACTATTTCCGTAAAATCTGAGTTATTAAGGGTTTTTGATCATAAACTATAGTTTTTTGTAAAAAAATTATGTAAAATATAATTCTCTGGTTCAAATGTGAAACTTAAGTCCATTTTTGGATCGAAAAATTAAACTATTTCTGTAAAATCTGAGTTAATAAGGGTTTTTAACCGTAAACTCTAGTTTTTGTAAGAAAATTATGGAAAACAAAATTCTCTGGTTCAAATATGAAACTTAAGTCCATTTTTGGATCGAAAAATAAAATTATTTCTGTAAAATCTGAGTTAATAAGGGTTTTTGACCGTAAACTCTAGTTTTTTGTAAGAAAATTATGGAAAATACAATTCTCTGCTTCAAATGTGAAACTTAAGTCCCTTTTTGGATCGAAAAATAAAACTAATTCTGTAATATCTGAGTTAATAAGGTTTTTTGACCGTAAACTCTTTTTATTTGTAAGAAAATTACAAAAAATAATATTCTCTGATTCAAATGTGAAACTTAAGTCCATTCATGGATCGAAAAATACAACTATTTCTGTAATATTTTAGTTAATGATACTTTTTGACAGTAAACTATAGTTTTATGTAAAAAAATTATGGAAAATACAATTCCCTGATTCAAATGTGAATCTTAAGTCCATTTTTGGATCGAAAAAATAAATTATTTCTTTAAAATCTGAGATAGTAAGGGTTTTTGACCGTAAACTCTATTTTTTGGTAAGAAAATTATGGAAAATACAATTCTCTGCTTCAAATGTGAAACTTAAGTCCATTTATGGATCGAAAAATAAAACTATTTCTGTAAAATCTGAGCTAATGAGAGTTTTGAACCGTAAACTATAGTTTTATGTAAGAAAATTATGGAAAATACAATTCCCTGATGCAAATGTGAATCTTAAGTCCATTTTGGGATCGAAAAAATAAATTATTTCTTTAAAATCTGAGCTAATAAGCGTTTTTGACCGTAAACTCTAGTTTTTGGTAAGAAAATTATGGAAAATACTATTCTCTGCTTCAAATGTGAAACTTGAGTCCATTTATGGATCGAAAAATAAAACTATTTCTGTAAAATCTGAGCTAATTAGAATTTTTGACCGTAAACTATAGTTTTTTTTAAGAAAATTATGGAAAATACAATTCTCTGATTCAAATGTGAATCTTAAGTCCATTTTTGGATCGAAAAAATGAATTATTTCTTTAAAATCTGAGCTAATAAGGATTTTTGACCGTAAACTCTAGTTTTTTAAGAAAATTATGGAAAATACCATTCTCTGCTTCAAATGTGAAACTTAAGTCCCTTTTTGGATCGAAAAATAAAACTATTTCTGTAAAATCTGAGTTAATAAGGGTTTTTGACCATAAACTCTAGTTATTTGTAAGAAAATTATGGAAAATACAATTCTCTGGTTCAAATGTGAAACATGAGCCCATTTATGGATCAAAAATAAAACTATTTCTGTAAAATCTTTGCTAATTAGAGTTTTTGACCGTAAACTATAGTTTTTTTTAAGAAAATGATGGAAAATACAATTTCAGATGCAAATGTAAATCTCACGTCCATTTTTGGATCGAAAAAATAAATTTTTTTTTTAAAATCTGAGCTAGTAAGTGTTTTTAACCGTAAACTCTAGTTTTTTGTAAGAAAATTATGGAAAATACAATTCTCTGGTTCAAATGTGAAACATAAGTCCCTTTTTGGATCGAAAAATAAACCGATTTCCGTAAAATCTGAGCTAATAAGGGTTTTTGACCGTAAACTCTAGTTTCCTGTATAAAAATTATGGAAAATACAATTCTCTCGTTCAAATCTGAAACTTAGGTCCATTATCTGGTTCAAATGTGAAACTTAAGTCCATTTATGGATTGAAAAATAAAACTATTTCCGTAAAATCTGAGCTAATAAGGGTTTTTGACCGTAAACTCTAGTTTTTTGTAAGAAAATTATGGAAAATACAATTCTCTAGTTCAAATGTGAAACTTAAGTCCCTTTTTTAGATTGAAAAATAAACTATTCCTGTAGAATCTGAGCTAATAATGGTTTTTGACCATAAAATCTAGTTTCCTGTAAGAAAATTATGGAAAATACAATTCTCTCGTTCAAATGTGAAACTTAGTTCCATTCTCTGTTTCAAATGTGAAACTTTAGTCCACTTTTGGATACTTTTAATAATGCGGACTAATGGTTCTAATTCAATTTTTTTCATAAAAAAAACTATTTTTTTTTAAACTTCGAAATTATTCAACTGTATTTAATTATTTGCGACCAGAGGCATTTTTGAGATTTTTCATTGGTCGGAGATACAAAAATGATACAATTTTTTAATAGCATAGAAAAGAACGAGTGTTGAATGCCTCGTTGTTTAAGTTAAAGGGTGAAATCAAGACCTGAGGAATTTTTGAGATTTTTCATTGGTCAGAGAGGGTTTTATGGCTCCTCCCCACAATGAATTCTGATGGTTTTAGGAGTCAACCTCCTTGCCATAACTTCGCTCAACCTCGAGCGAAGGTATAAAAGTTTGATGATGTATTTCTTTTTTTAACCAGAACATTAACACCTTCCAAGATAATAAGACTATATGACACATAATTTATCGTTTTGAAGAAATTATCTTGTGGTGTTATGTTTGGATGTGTGTTTTTATTATTGTCAATAGAACTCGAAGAAATTGACTATTAACATTGTATAGTGAACTATAACATGTTTGAGTATGATAAAAGCTTGTGGAGTACTACATTACATCGTATAAACAGACTAGGATTCTACGATAGAGTGATTACACCACTTAATAATAGTTGTCAGAAACTGAAAAATGTCAAGGAGGAAGTCAGTGAAATTTGCAGCTTTTTCGGCGTTGAAGCAATCTATGTAAATGGTAAATTACCTACAGATAAAGTTTTATTTCAAAAGTGTGACCCTACCTTAGGATTCCACTTTTCAATCTAGAAGAATTTAAGTGTCCTAAATTTGAAGGGCTTTATCACCGTCCTGAAGACGAGGTCAGGTTCTTCGCGCACTGGATACCTAAGGACCTACCTGATCGTGATAAATACATAAGACATGGTAAAAACTATTCTATATCATGGGACCATCGTTTCTGGATGTTTAAGAGTGAACGTGTGTATGACCAGGTATCATAATATAATTTTGTATTAATATTCTACATAGCATTATTTCATGAAAAATATATTATGCATTACATTGTTATGTGTTCATTATTTTTAGAGTAAGCTAGCATATCAAAACTTTAGCACACACACAGAGACGAAACACACATAGAGACGACACACGCACAGAGACGACACACACACACACACAAACACAGAGACGACACACACACAAAGACAACAAGCACAGAGACAACACGCACACAGAGACAACACACACACACACACACACACACACACACACACACACACACAGAGAGAAGACACACACATAGCGACGACACACGCACAGAGACCACACACACACACACACACACACTGGTGGTCATTCAAAAGCGTTTTTTTTGTGTGTGTAAGTTTTTGTGTGTGTGTGTAAGTTGTTTTTTTTTGTGTGTATAAGTTTTTTTGTGTGTGTGTGAGTTTTTTCGTGTGTGTAAGTTTTTTTTGTGTGAGTAAGTTTTTTTTGTGTGTGTGTAAGTTTTTGTGTGTGTTTGTAAGTTTGTGTGTGTGTGTAAGTTTTTATGTGTGTGTAAGTTTTTGTGTGCGTGTAAATTTTTGTGTGTGTGTGTAAGTTTTTATGTGTGTGTAAGTTTTTGTGTGTGTGTAAGTTTCTGTGTGTGTGGAAGTTTTTATGTGTGTTTGTTAGTATTTTTGTGTGTGTTAGTTTTTTTGTTTGTGTTTAAGTTTTTTTTTTGTTTGTAAGTTTTTGTGTGTGTGTGTGTGTGTAAGTTTTTGTGTGTGTGTAAGTTTTTGTGTTTGTGTTTAAGTTTTTTGTGTGTGTGTAAGTTTTTTTTGTGTGTGTGTGTAAGTTTTTGTGTGTGTGTAAGTTTTTTGTGTGTGTGTGTGTAAGTTTTTGTGTAAATTTTTGTGTGTGTGTGTGTGTGTGTGTGTAAGTTTTTTTGTGTGGGTAAGTTTTTGTGTGTGTGTAAGTTTTTGTGTGTGGGTTAGTTTTTATGTTTGTGTTAGTTTTTGTGTGTTTGTAAGTTTTTGTGTGTGTGTTTAAGATTTTGTGTGTGTGTGTGTGTAAGTATATATGTGTGTGTGTGTAAGTTTTTTTGTGTGTGTAAGTTTTTTTTGTATGTGTATGTTTTTTGTGTGCGTGTAAGTTTTTGTGTGTGCGTGTGTAAGTTTTTGTGTGTGTGTAAGTTTTTGTGTGTGTGTAAGTTTTTTGTGTGTGTGTGTGTAAGTTTTTGTGTTTGTGTAAGTTTTTGTTTGTTTGTAAATTTTTTTTTTGTTTGTTTTAGTTTTTGTGTGTGTGTGTAAGTTTTTTTGTATATTTAATTTTTTTTGTGTGTGTAAGTTTTTTTTGTGTGTGTAATTTTTTGTGTGTGTGTAAGTTTTTGTGTGTGTGTGTAAGTTTATGACTGTGTGTAAGTTTTTGTGTGTGTTTAAGTTTTTTTGTGTATGTGTAAGTTTGTGTGTGTGTTTGTCAGTTTTTGTGTGTTTAAGTTTATGTGTGTAATTTTTTTTTTTTTTGTCTATTTTTGTGTGTGTGTGTGTAAGTTTTTGTGTGTGTCTTAGTTTTTTTGTGTGTTTAAGTTTGTGTGTGTATGTAATTTTCTTTTTGTGTGTATGTTTTTGTTTGTGCAATTTAGTTTTTGTTGTGTAATTTTTTTTGTTTTTTTAATTTTTTTTGTTTGTGTAAGTTGTTTTGTGTGTGTGTGTGTGTAGTTTTGTGTGTGTGTAATTTTGTGTGTGTGTGTGTGTGTGTGTGTGTGTAAGTTTTTGTGTGTGTGCCCATTTTGAAATTGGAAAATATTAAATGTGAATTTCATTTTTGTTTTAAGTATATTTCATGACATTCTAAGAGATGTAAAAAAAAAGTTGAAAACAAAAGTTAAAAAAAAAGTTAAAAAAAAGCAAACTCCTCTTGAATTCAGCTCTTGGATACACAATACAGAAATTTAATTCAGGAAATTATGAAAAAAAAATTAGACGGGGTTACGTGCGCGCACGTAACCCCGTCTAAATTTTTTTTTTCATAATTTCCTGAATTAAATTTCTGTATTGTGTATACAAGAGGTGAATACAAGAAAGAGTTTGCTTTTTTTTAACTTTTTTTCAACTTTTTTTCTCATAACTCTTAGAATGTCATGAAAAACACTTAAAACATAAGAAATACACATTTAATATTTTCCAATTTCAAAATGGGCACACAAAAACTTACACACACACACACACACTCACACACAAACTTACACACACACAAAACTTACACACACACAAAAAACTTACACACACACAAATTCTTACACACATACACAAACTTACACACACACAGAAACTTACACACACACAAAAACTTACACACACACACAAAAAACATACACACACACACACAAAAACTTACACACACACACACAAAAATTTACACACACACAAAAACTTACACACACACAAAAACTCACACACACAAAAAAAAACTCACACACATACAAAAACATACACACACACAAAAACTTACACACACACACACAAACAAACTTACACACACACACACACACACACAGAAAACTTACACACACAAAGAAAAACTTACACACACAAAAAACTAACACATACACAAAAAATTACACACACACACAAAAACTTACACAAAAACAAAAACATAAAACACAAACAAAAACTTACACACATACAAAAACTTACACACACACAAAAAAAACTTACACACACACACACAAAAACTTACACACACACACAATAACTTACACACACACAAAAAACATACACATACACAAAAAAAACTTACACACACAAAAAAAACTTACACACACACACATACACTTACACACACACAAACTTAAAAAATCATACACACACAAAAACATACACACACACAAAAACATACCCAAACGAACAAGAACTTACACACACACAAAAATTTACACACACACACAAAAACTTACACACACACAAAAACTTACACACACACAAAAACATACACACAAACAAAAACTTACACAAAAACTTACGCACACACACACAAAAAACTTACACACACACAAAAACTTACACACACACACAAAAAACTTACACACAGACAAAAACTTACACACACATAAAAACTTACAAACACACAAAAACTTACACACACACACACACAAAAACTTACACACAAAAAAAAAAATTACACACACACACAAAAACTAACACACACAAAAAAACTTACACAAACACATAAAAACTTCCACACATACAGAAACTTACACACACAAAAAATTACATACACATAAAAACTTACACACACACAAAAAAATTTACACGCAGACAAAAACTTACACCCATACAAAAATTTACACACACACACAAACTTACAAACACACACAAAATCTTACACACACACAAAAAAACTTACTCACGCAAAAAAAACTTACACACACACAAAACTCACACACACAAAAAAAAACTTACACACACAAAAAAAACAACTTACACACACACAAGAACTTACACACACACACAAAAAACGCTTTTGAATGACCACCAGTAGTGTGTGTGTGTGTGTGTCGTCTCTGTGCGTGTGTCGTCGCTTTGTGTGTGTTGTCTCTCTGTGTGTGTGTGTGTGTGTGTTGTCTCTGTGTGAGTGTTGTCTCTGTGCTTGTTGTGTGTGTGTGTGTGTCGTCTCTTTGTGTGTGTCGTTTCTGTGCGTGTGTCGTCTCTATGTTTGTTTCGTCTCTGTTTGTGTGCTAAACTTTTGATATGCTAGCTTAATCTAAAAATAATGAACACATAACAATGTAATGCATAATATATTTTTAATGAAATAATGCTATGTAGAATATTAATACAAAATTATATTATGACACGTGGTCATACACACGTTCACTCTTAAACACCCAGAAACGATGGTCCCATGATATAGATTAGTTTTTACCATGTCTTATGCATTTATCACGATCAGGTATGTCCTTAGGTATCCAGTTCGCGAAGAACCTGACCTCTTCTTCAGGACGGTGATAAACCCCTTCAAATTTAGGACACTTAAATTCTTCTAAATTGAAAAGTGGAATCCTAGGGTCACACTTTTGAATTAAAACTTTATCTGTAGGTACATTACCCTTTACGTAGAGTGCTTCAACGCCGAAAAAGCTACAAATTTTACCGACTTCGTCATGGACATTCCTCAGTTCCTGACCGCTATTATTAAGTGGTGTAATCACTCTATCGTAGAATCCCAGTCTGTTTATATGATGTAATGTAGTACTCCACAAGCTTTTATCATACTCAAACATATTACAGTTCACTATCAAATGGTAACAGTCAATTTCTTCGAGTTCCATTGACAATAATAAAAATACACATTCAAATATAACACCACAAGGTGATTTCTTCAAACCAATAAATTCTGTGTCATACAGTCCTATCATCTTGGAAGGTATTAATGTAGCTGTTAAGAAGAGAAATACATCATCAAACTTTTATACCTTCGCTCAAGGTTGAATGGAGTTATAGATAGGAGGATGACTCCTAAAACCATCTGAATTCATTGTGGGAAGGAGCCATAAAACCCTCTCTGACGAATGAAAAATCTCAAAAATATCCTCTGGTCTTTATTTCACCTCTTAAGTTAAACAACGAGGCATTCAATACTCGTTCTTTTCCATGCTATTAAAAAAGTGTACCATTGTTGTATCTCCGAACAATGAAAAATCTAAAAAATTCCTCTGGTCGAAAATAAATAAATAAAGTTGAAAAACTTCGAAGTTAAAAAAAAAATAGTTTGTCTTTATGAAAAAAAATAAATAAAGATGAATAATTTCGAAGTTTAAAAACAAAATAGTTTGTTTTTATGAAAAAAAATAAATAAAGTTGAATAATTTCGAAGTTAAAAAAAATAGTTTGTTTTTATGAAAAAAAATTGAATTAGAACCATCAGTCCTCATTATTATGAATATCCAAAACTGGACTTAAGTTTCACATTTGAACCAGAGAATGGACCTAAGTTTCACATTTGAACGAAGGAATTGTATTTTCCATAATTTTCTTACAGGAAACTGGAGTTTATGGTCAAAAACCCTTATTAGCTCAGATTCTACAGAAATAGTTTATTTTTCGATCTAAAAAAGGGACTTAAGTTTCACATTTGAACTAGAGAATTGTATTTTCCATAATTTATTTACAAAAAACTAGAGTTTACGGTCAAAAACCCTTATTAGCTTAGATTTTACGGAAATAGTTTTATTTTCGATCCATAAATGGACAAAAGTTTCACATTTGATCCAGAGAATGGACCTAAGTTTCACATTTGAACGAGAGAATGGTATTTTCCATAATTTTCTTACAGGAAACTAGAGTTTATGGTCAAAAACACTTATTAGCTCAGATTTTACGGAAATAGTTTTATTTTGCGATCCATAAATGGACTTATGTTTCACATTTGAACCAGAGAATTGTTTTTTCCATAATTTTCTTGCATTAAACTAGAGTTTACGGTCAAAAACCCTTATTAAATCAGATTTGACAGAAATAGTTTTATTTTTCGATCCAAAAAGGGACTTACGTTTCACATTTGAAGCAGAGAATTGTATGTTCCATAATTTTCTTACAAAAAACTAGATTTTACGGTCAAAAACCCTTATTAGCTCAGATTTTACAGAAATGGTTTATTTTTTCGATCCAAAAAGGTACTTAAGGTTCACATTTGAATCAGAAAAATTGTATTTTCCATAATTTTGTTACAAAAAAACTAGAGTTTACGGTCAAAAACCCTTATTTGCTCAGATTTTAGGGAAATAATTTATTTTTTTAATCAAAAAATAGACTTGAGACTCACATTTGAATCTGAGACTTGTATTTTCCATCATTTTCTTAAAAAAAACTATAGTTTACGGTCAAAAATCAATATTAACAAAGATTTTACAGAAATAGTTTTATTTTTCGATCCATAAATGGACTCAAGTTTCACATTTGAAGCAGAGAATAGTATTTTCCGTAATTTTCTTACAAAAAACTAGAGTTTACGGTCAAAAACCCTTATTAGCTCAGATTTTAAAGAAATAATTTATTTTTTCGATCCAAAAATGGACTTAAGATTCACATTTGAATCAGAGAATTGTATTTTCCATAATTTGTTTACAAAAAACTATAGTTTACGGTCAAAAACTCTTATTAACTCAGATTTTATAGAAATAGTTTATTTTTCGATCCATAAATGGACCCAAGTTTCACATTTGAAGCAGAAATCGTATTTTTTGTAATTTTCTTACCAAAAACAATAGTTAATGGTCGAAAACCTTTGTTAGCTCAGATATTACAGAATTAGTTATATTTTTCGATCCAAAAATGGACTTAAGTTTCACATTTGAAGCAATGAATTGTATTTTCCATAATTTTCCTACAAAAAACTAGAGTTTACGGTCAAAAACCCTTATTAGCTAAGATTTTAAAGAAATAATTTATTTTTTCGATCCAAAAATGGACGTAATATTTACATTTGAATCAGGGAATTGTATTTTCCATAATTTTCTTACAAAAAACTATAGTTTACGGTCAAAAACTCTAATTAGCACAGATTTTACAGAAATAGTTTTATTTTTGATCCATAAATGGACTTAAGTTTCACATTTGAAGCAGAGAATTGTATTTTCCATAATTTTCTTACAAAAAACTAGAGTTTACGGTCAAAGACCCTTATTAACTTAGATTTTACAGAAATAATTTAATTTTTCGATCCAAAAATGAACTTAAGATTCACATTTGAATCAGAGAATTGTATTTTCCATAATTATTTTACAAAAAACTAGAGTTTACGGTCAAAAACCCTTATTAACTCAGATTTTCAAGAATTTTTTTTATTTTTTGATCTAAGAAGGACCTAGGTTTCATGAATGAAACCGAGAATGGTAATCTCAAGAATTTCCTTACAAAAAAATACAGTATATGGTCAAAAACTCTTATTAGCTCAGATTTTAGAGTAATGATTTAGTTTTTCGATCCAAAAATTGGACTTAAGTTTCACATTTGAACTAAAGAATTGTATTTTCCACTATTTTCTTACAACAAAATACAGTCTAAGTTCAAAAACCCTAATTAGCTCAGATTTTACGGAAATAATTTTGTTTTTTGATCTATAAATGAAGTTGAGTTTAACATTTGAAGCAGAGAATTGTAATTCATTATTTTATTGCAAAAATCTAGAGTTTTCGGTCAAAACCCTTATTATCTCAGATTTTACGGAAATAGTTTCATTTTTCTATCCAAAAATGGACTTAAGTTTAACATTTGAAAGCTATTATCGTGATTAATGATACTTGTTATCAGAAAAAACGTCAATTCCCAAAAAAAAAAAAAATGGGGGGAGGGGGCCAAAAAGTTGGAGGGGAGGGGGCACCCTTCGAGTTTGGGGATAGGGGACCTTTGGGGGGTGATGTCTCTGCTGGTTAGGGTAATTGGTGCTTATGATCCTTGATGGTTCGTACTCATGTATACCTCACTACTTGATTTGCAAGGATTTCTATGGTTTGTTCTGAATTTCTTTATTAAAATTTTTTTCTTGCCATCTACATCTCTCTTAGTATCAACTTTTTAGTATACTATAATGTTAAACTCTATTTTAAATTGACAACACTGTTCAAACGCCATTTGTGTATTATACAGAACACATCAAAGAAGTAAAACTAGGTCAATTCATAAGGCCATTTTATCATCGTTAACCATTTTCATAGATTGATATTGTTCCAAATTTATAATAAATAAGGTATGAATTAACATGCTCTTCAGGGTTACCTTAACTGCTAATCACTTTAACCCTTTTTTTTCTCCATCTTCCAAGCTCCGATGTCTCTGATTGGCTCCTAAAAAACGGATGTTGGCTAAAAAAAACAGTCTGGTTGAAAAACTTGGAGTTGAAACAAACTTGTGTGGGGAATCCCCGCTCATACTGCTATCTTTTTTGCAATGTTTAGGAACCGGAGGGGAATCCCCACTCGCTTGGAAAGGTACCGATGAAAGGCAAGCAAAACTCTCTACCATCCCTCCAAAAATATTTTATTCAGAGATTTCTTGTTAAAAAATTATCAAATCACTAATTAGAATCAATCACACTCCTATTATTCAAACATTAATTAATATCGTCCATAGAATCCAATTTGCGAATTCCTTTTCCCCTTTTGCAAATGTTAATCAAACAATTCCGATTGTAAAAGCGTGTTTAATCACGTTGCTTGGAAAGGTATCCACAAGTACATACTCTGAAATTTGCCAAGGAACGTAATCTCCCCAAACACGTCAAACTGTTTCCATGTGCAATTGAAATCAATAGCAATGACAAGTCTGGTAATCTGCCTTGGAAAGGTGCCAAGGAACGTAAAGGCTCCAAATAGCACAGGAAGGAACGTAAAGGCCCCAAAGTATAAGGTACAACTCTACTCTTACTTACAGTTCGTTACCATGAACTGTTTGATTCTAAATGTATAAGATTCATCAAGTTTTGTTTTACTCATCAAAATTTACGAGCCTGAGAAAATTTGCCCGATTTTAGAGATAGGAGAAAAACCCCTAGATAAAAGGCACCTTAATAAAAATCAGACCATCAGGTTCAGGGCACCAGAGAACCCTACTGTGCAAGTTTTAAGCTCCTATATACAAAAATGCGGAATCACAAAACAGATCACGAATGCGTGTTTGTTTGTTTTTTTCCAGGGTGATCGTATCGAAATAATGGTCCTAAAAAATCGGGAGAAAGTAAATTCGAAAGAAAATTTATAGTTCTAGTGCCCTTTTTAAGTGACCTAAAAGACTGGAGGCTAACTGGCTCCCTTTCCACGCCCTTTTTCCCCCTAAACCATCTGATCAAAATTTCGAGATAGCCATTTTGTTCAGTATAGATGAAAGCTAAAGTAACTTTGTTCTTTATGCGTAAAATGACTCCCCACAGTCCGTGGAGAGAGGCCTATAAGTTATGAAATTTGCAAAATGTTTACCTATAGTATTTGTTATTGAAAACAATACAGACCTTTTTTTTGGGGGGGGGGGATATTTTTCGTTTGGATCAGATTTTCATAGAGAAAATCTTCCTTGAGGTAGTTCCAGGGGGTGAATTTTCCAGGGGAAATTTTACACTGGGGATTTGACAGAATTCCTTTGCAAAATTCTTTTTGATAGCCTTACATTCTCTTTTCTAACTCAACTTTGCAAGTGGAGATGTTTCGGGGACCTATCCGGGGGTGGTTTTCTGCGCCTTTTGATTTCTGGGAAAAAATCTCCACGAAAGGGGGCATTTCCGGAGTGATGGAAAAGCCGATTAGAAATTAAAGTCTTTTACAAATGAAAGTATGCTAATCAGATTTTTCAGACTGAATTGTCCAAAGGAAATTTTCCAGGGAGGGGGATTTTCAGCGAAAATGGAACTGTCTGGAGGGAATTTGACGCAGTGGGGGGGGGGGTCACTTTACGTGGAACGAAATTTCCACGGAGGAGTTTCTCCACGGGGAAGGGGTAGCCTATAATTCGTGGAGGATAAGCCAGATTTACCGACATTATTTGAAAAACGATCAGAAACTAAATTAAAAAAACAAGTTTTTTTAACTGAAAATAAATAGCAACATTAAAACTCAAAACAAACAGAAATTATTCCGTTTATGAAGGGTTGCCGCATCCTCAATATCTTGCTAATTACGATAAGGTTGACGGTTAGTCCAAATTTCTTAAGAACAGGTACTGAAACACAGGGGCACCGAAACTCTGTAACCTCAATGGTAACCGAAACTCTAAAAACCGGAATTTTGATACCAATAGATAGATCAAAAGAATCAAATTTTAATTCTGATTTCAAATATATAAGTTTCATCAAGTTTAATCTTACTCATCAAAATTTACGCGCCTGAGAAAATTTGGCTGATTTTCGAAAAAAGGGAGAAAAGACCCCCTAAAAATTATAAAACCTCAATGAAAATCACACCATCATATTCAGCGTATCAGAAAACCCTATTGTAGAGGTTTCAAGCTCCTATCTACAGAAAATATAGAATTTTTCCTTTTTTTGCCAGTAGAAAGATCACGGATGCGTGTTTCTTTATTTATTTTTTTTCTTTCTCTTTCCCAGGGGTAATCGTATTGACCCAGTGGTCCTAGAATATCGTAGTAGGGCTCATTGGAACGGAAATTAAGAGTTCTAGTGCCGAGGCATTGACTAGGGGGTGAACCCCATAATATACGTAATAAAAATATACGAATATAGAAATTCGTTACGCAAGTTAATTTGTAAATTACGCCAGAACCAAATTTAGAGAGAGCCATTTAGCAAAAGAAAAGTAAAATTATTATGCAAATTTCGTTTTACTCATTCAATGACGGTGAGCCAAAATAAAACCTGCATTAACTAAAAAACGATCAGAAATTAAATAAAAAAAACAAGTTTTTTAAACTGAAAATAAGGAGCGAAATTAAAACTTAAAACGAACAGAAATTATTTCGTATATGAAAGGGGCTGTCCCCTCCTCAACACCTCGCTCTTTGCGCTAAAGTTTTTTATTGTTTAAAAAAATAAAGTTATGGGAAAGTCAAACTTTAGCGTAAAGAGCGAGGCGTTGAGGAGGGGACAGCCCCTTTCATATACGGAATCCGAAACTCTAAAAAACGGAATTTTGATACCAATAGATACATCAAAAGAATCAGATTTTAATTTTGATTTCAAATATATAAGTTTCGTCAAGTTTAATCTTACTCATCAAATGTTACGTGTCTGAGAAAATTTGGCTGATTTTCGAAAAAAGGGGGAAAGACCCCCTAAAAGTTATAGAAGCTTAATGAAAATCACACCATTATATTCAGCGTATCAGAGAACCCTACTGTAGAGGTTTCAAGCTCCTATCTACAAAAACGTGGAATTTTCGCTTTTTTTGCCAGAAGAAAGATCACAGATGCGTGTTTATTTGTTTTTGTTTTTTTTTTCTAGGGGTAATCGTATTGACCCAGTGGTCCTAGAATATCGTAGAAGGGCTCATTGGAACGGAAATTAAAAGTTCTAGTGCCCTTTCTAAGTGACCATAAAAAATGGAGGACAACTAGGCCCCCTCCCATGCTCATTTTTTTCCCGAAGTCACCTGATCAAAATTTTGAGATAGCCATTTTGTTCAGCATATTTGAAAATCTAATAAATATGTCTTTTATGATGACTTAATCCCCCACAGTTCCCAGGGGAAGGGCTGCAAGTTATGAACTTTGCCCATTGTTTACATATAGTATTGGTTATTGGGAACTATACAGACATTTTCAGGAAGTATTTTTTTCTGGTGGGGGGGGGCTGGAGGAGGCGGTTACTCGGGAGAGTCTCTCCGTGGAGGATGTTTCCTAGGGGTAAGGGGCATTTCTATGAAGGGGCACTGGATTTCCCAGCATTATTTAAAAAACGATCAGAAATTAAATTAAAAAAAACAAGTTTTTTCAACTTAAAGTAAGAAGCAACATTAGAACTTAAAACGAACAGAAATTATTACGTATATGAGGGGGTTCGCCCCCAAGTTAATAACTCGCTATTTACGCTACAGTTTTTTTTTTGTGATTTTAAAAGAGCTATCTATTCTAATTAAACGGCCTTTGTGATTCAGGGGTTTGTGATTTAAACAAAATTTTAACTTTAGCGTAAAGAGCGTGGTATTGACTAAGGGGAGAACCCTCTCACATACTTAAAAACATATACGTAATAAAAAAACCATTAAAAAAGCGATACGGCTCAATAGTAATCGAAACTTGAAAAAACGGAATTTTCATGTCAATAAATGTACCAAAAGAATGGGTTTATATTGCTGATTCTAAATATATAAATTTTATTAAGTTTATTATTACTCATCAAAGGCTCCCCTACAAATGAAAGAATTTTAATGAAAATCACACCGTGAGATTCAGCGTATCAGAAAACCATATTACATTGGTTTCAAGCTCATATCTGCAAAAATGTGCAACTTTGTATTTTTTGCCAGAAGAGATAACGGATGCGTGTTTATTATTTTTTTTTAAGCGGTAATCGTACAAACCCCGTGGTCCTACAACATCAAGAGAGAGCTCATTCGAACGGAAATTAAAAGTCATAGTGCCCTTTTCAGAGACCAAAAATGCTGGAGGGTAACTTGGCCCCCTCCCACGCTCCTTTTTTCCCAATTTCGTCTGATTCACAAGGGAACAAATTTTTTTTTACTTTCATTAGAGATATTTATTATAATTAACGGCCTTTGTGATTAAGGAGTCATTCTTAAAGAATTGGAACACGATTTGAATTTAACGTAAAGAGCGAAGTATTACTAGGGGGCGAACCCCATAATATACGTAATAAAATATACGAATATAGAAATTCGTTACGTAAGTTAATTTGTAAATTACGCCAGAACCAAATTTAGAGAAAGCCATTTAGCAAAAGAAAAGTAAAATTTTGAGTTTTAATGTTGCTCTTGACTTTCAGTTAAAAAAAACTTGTTTTTTTAAAAATTTAATATATACTGAAAGAAAAACACTCTGAGTAAAGTACTCGTGAAGCTACAGTGTAAATCCTCGGAGCCTCAAATTGAGTGTGTATATCAGGTCATCCGAGTGTGTTTATTGGACTCTAATGGTATTGCTAGTAAAAACTGATTGAACTCCATTATAAAGAGTAGGGAGTTGAGGGGTAGTAGTTCTTCTAATATGCAAGATATTTTGCGTTTTTCTAAATTTTTAACTTTGCAGGACTCATTACTTTCATTTGAAGGATATGGTTTTAAACTTTACCAGTTACAAATCCAAGTGAAATCCCGGCGTCTTCAGCCTTAATTATTAAAAGAATTTATCTTGCTGCCTTAATAAGATTTATAAATTTTTATCTTAAGTTTTATGGGTTTTTGATAAAACCTTTAAGATGTCAGTATTTCTCATTAACTGGCTAACTTTTTCTCAAGCACCTCATTAGTGCCTTTACGTCAACAGGAGAGAAGCTTTTTCTAGGTTCTGCGATTCTCGGCGTTGGCTAATTTTGTTCCCTGTCCAAAGTTACTGGCAAAAGATAGAAAACGATTCAGTCTTTCTTTCCCCGTTTCTTGCTTGCCATGTAACTTGTTAGACAAAGGCAACTTATCTTATGAACTAAATTGTTACCATGAACTGATTAAATTTGTTTTCGTTCGTAGCTGTGGCTATTTTTGTTGTTACAACTCTGAAACAGTTCTCTACAAGTGATTAGTGTTATCTCAACTTATTGATATTTCATGCTCGACTTTCGAAATTCCATAGCTTCTAGGAAGTTATCAAGTTCTTGAATTTCTTTTTAATTCTGAGAAAGGACATTATCCTGTGCGCCTTGCTACTGGAGTAAGAACTGGATATCAATTTTCGTTTTCTATATAGTCTTTTCAAATTTGAAAAAATTCTATTCATTCAGAATTTTTGATAATTCTTCAAATTTATTTGATAATCTTAAATAACAAAACAAAAATGTTTGGATTCTTCAAAAAGACTAAGGATGACAAAGTAAGGATCAAAAGAGATGATACAACTGATGATGAAAAACAGTCAAACTCAAAAAGAGATTCGTTGACAAGAAATAAAAAGCTTACTGTTAATATATCAAAATCACCAGAAGACGTTGAAAAGAAAAAGGTATTGGAAAGTCCTAAAATGAAACATAAATCTAAAAGCTCAGAAGGGTTTAAAAGTAAACCACCAAAGTCTCCTGAAAGTCCAGGACAACGATTCAAAAACAAAGTTTTAGGTTCTCCATTATTACGTGGCAGAAAAGAAGCCAAAAACAGAGAATTTTCATTTGATGACTTGTCTGAAAGCTCTGTCACTGACAACTCTAAATCGGAAGAATCAAAGCAAGCTCAAGGCTTAGTGTCTGACCAAAAGGCTAGTAATAATCCTAAAAGCAGTGACGAGATAGACATTAGGCCTAAAAAAATAGGCTGTGACTTAATTCATCAGCCATCAGGTAGTAATTCTGATGTTTCACAGATGAGCCCGTCCGGAATAATATTGTTTGAGCCTGATATAGAAATTTCGACAAGTCAGAGTTTCACCAATGACTTAAAAGCATCGAATAAATTTCAATATGAGAAACCAGGAGATGACTTCAAAGAGGAAGAAGATGCAAAAAAATCAGAAGATATATCTTTGAATGCCAGGGAGGATTCATTGACTTTAAAAAATAATCAAGGATCCGTTAGATCCCTCTCTGATAGACAGGGAACTACAAAAAGTCAGACTACGTCTTCAACTGAATTTCTTTCTATCAACACAGTCAAAATACCCCTTAAGAAGTGTACAACCCCTGAAATTTCAGCTTCTGTAGAGAATCTGAAAAAGGAATATCTAATGGAGATGATAAATAAAGAATCGACAATCATAGATTTACAGATGAAGCTTAATCAAACCGAAGTCCTTTTGAAAGATGCAAACCAGAAAGTTTCAGGTAAAATTATTGATAAGATATTAAAAAAAAAAAAGAAAGTGCCGGTAAAAAATGGTAAAAACAATCACAATTTTACAAAAGGGGTAGTCAGAATATTGTAACAAGTAGAGAGATTATGACGCTCTTAAAACGGATATTTATGTGCTAAGTTTCTTAATTTTGCTGTTTCTATAGTTTTACACCTAAATAGGCTAATTAGTTAAATATTTAAAAAAGCAAGAGGAGGGTTATGGCAATCATGAACAGGATTTTCATATCCTAAATTCTACTATTTTTATAATATTTTTCTCCGAAAATTTCAGTAAACTATTTTTTTAAAAGCACAGTTTTACAGGAAGTGCTTTCAGACTAATTTTTGGAGAGGATGGTTTTTGAGATTATTGAAAAAAATTCATATTCTAAATTTCTGAATGGAAATTTGGAAGGAAAATGGGAGTAGAAATTGTTTACAAACCACCATGTTTCCTAGGATGTATTTAGACTACTTTTATAATAAGGGTGTTTCAGGGAAAAACATCTCTCTTATTGTAGACAATTTTTTCCTTCATAACTTAAAATATTACATTTTGTTTAGAAAAGTAAATACGTTAAATCAGCTTTTTTTCTCGAAACATTACTGAACAAAAGTTATTTTTTGTCTTGAGAGTCATGTTTGAAGGGATTATAACTCTCCTTCATTTAGGGCAGCCGTGAGTATCAAACAGTTCGTTGTAACGAGCTGTAAGTAAGGAGCGAAACGGTTCAATAGTAGCCGAAACTTTAAAAAACAATTTGTTGATATCAATAAATTAATCAAAACAATCAGCTTATTATGCTGATTTCAAATATATAAGATTAATTAAGGTAAGTGTTACCCATAAAAGGGTACGAGTCTGAGAAAATTTGCCTGATTTCAAAAAATGGGGAACCCCTTCTAAAGGTCAAGGAGAAACTTGACCTTTAGAAGTTCAAGAAGGTCTTTTTTCTGGCAGAAGAAAGATCACGGATGCTGTTTATTTGTCTTTGTTCTTTTCTTTTCTTTTCCCCAGGGGTGACTGTATCGAACCAATGACCCTTAAAAATCAAGAGAGGCCTTATTTAAACGGAAATAAAAGTTCTAGAGCCTTTTTTAAGTGACCAAAAAGATTGGAGAGCAACTAACCCCACTCCCACGTCCCTTTTTCCCAAAATTGTCCAATCAAAATTTTGAGACAGCCATTTTGTTTAACATGATTGAAAAGCCCGAAAAATTATGCCTTTGGAGATAACATACACCCCCTTTCCCTTGGGATTGTTCTTTAAATTATAAATTTTGCCAATTGTTTACGTATTAATTAAAAAACAACTTTCCGAAAAATAAGTTTTTCGAAGAAAAGTAAAGGCCATTTTAAACTTAAGATCAGGAGATACAAATACCTGTAAAAATTCAAACACAAAACGACCAGAAATCATAGGCAGCGCGCTAGCGCTGCCTAAGTAAAGAACGATGTGGGCACAATGTGTTGTTTTTTTATTGTTTTTTTTTCTCCATACCCGGGTACTTCGTATCGAAGGAGTCGTCGTAGAAACTTCGAAAAGGGCTCATTCGATTGGAAATTGGAGTGGCTAGTGCCCTTTTTAATAGTCGAAAGTGATTGGAGGGCAACTATCCCCCCCCAAGCCCATCATTCCCCCAAATATGTCCAATCAAAATTTTGAGATAGCCATTTTTTTCAGCGTAGTTGATTTCCAGATAGAAAATATCTTTTTGAGGAGGACACTCCCCGACAACCCACGGGGCAAGGGTTTTGAGTTATGCCCTGAGGGCATATACGGTTTTATAGAAGACGTTGTCTTCGAAACTTCAAAAAAGGCTCATTTGATTGGAAATTCAAAGGACTAGTGCCCTTTTTAATAGTTGAAAGTGATTGGAGGGTAACTAACCCCCCCACGCCCATCGTTCCCCCAAACAAATCCAATCAAAATTTTGGGATAGCCATTTTGTTCAGCGTAGTTGATTTCCAGATAGGAAATATCTTTTTGTGGAGGACCCTCCCCCACAACCATCGGGACAAGGGTTTTAATTTATGCCCTGGGTGCATATAAGGTTTTTATAGAAGGCGTTGTCGTAGAAGCTTCAAAAAAGGCTCATGCGATTGGAAATTCAAAGGGCTAGTGCACTTTTTAATAGTCGAAAGTGATGGAGGGCAACTAGCCTCCCCCCAAGCCCATCATTCCTCCAAACACATCCAATCAAAATTTTGGTATAGCCATTTTGTTCAGCGTAGTTTGCCTTGAGGGTTGTGAGGGAGTGCCCTCCTCAAAAACATATTTTTTATCTGAAAATCAACTACGCTGAACAAAATGCCTATCTCAAAATTTTGATTGGATGTGTTTGGAGGAATGATCGGCGGGGGGGGGGGGGATAGTTGCCCTCCAATCACTTTCGAATATTAAAAAGGGCACTAGCCCTTAAAATTTCCAATCGAATGAGCCTTTTTTGAAGTTTCTACGAAAACGCCTTCTATAAAAACCTTATATGCCCCCAGGACATAACTTAAAACCCTTGCCGTAAGGGTTGTGGGGGAATGTCCTCCTCAAAAACATATTTTCTATCAGGAAATAAACTACGCTGAACAAAATGGGTATCTCAAAATTTTGATTGGAAGTGTTTGGGGAAATGATGGGCGTTTGGGGGGTGGGGCTATTTGCCCTCCAATCACTTTCAACTAATAAAAAAGGCACTAGCCCTTTGAAATCAGCATTAAAATCGGATTCTTTTGATGTATCTATTGGTATCAAAATCCCGTTTTCTGTTTGATCATATTTACAGATTTTGAGACAAGACAAGCAGCTGAGTATTAAATGATGCTGTCTATAAGTAACCTTTTTCAGTTGTCTTTTATTGATAGTTTTAGTACCTATATTACAATTCATTAATAAACCTTAATTTGCTTAAAGTTGAATCTTAGAATTTTGATTCAGTTTAGATATAGTTAGTACATTCTAAGGTAACATTGGCTATACATAACGTGTGATGAACAAGAAAAAACAATATAAATTAGAAAGGGATATTGGAGATATTTCTATAAACCCAATTTACAATAACTTAATACTAAAAGATTCAAAAAACAATTTTTCTCAGCTTAAATTAAGGTCATCTGATTGCACTTTTAATAAAAATCAGGTCAGAAGGCAAGCTAAGTTAGTGTCTTTCATCTATTCTGGCTTTTTTTGTGTGTGTGTAATTCAGCTGTAATTTAATCCTAAAGTAAAAATAAATAATTTGAAAGCTAACTTTTAATAGGTATTCCTAGACCTAAATAAAAATTGGAGAGTTGAAGCCCCTCTCTAATAATATTTTAAAAGTAAAACTATGCCATGTTAAAACAATTGTGCATTTAATGTTTTTTTTCTATTAACATTTTGGTCTACCATGAAAGGGGAATGCCATTCCAAGATACAACTTAATGTTTTAACGCATTTAAAATAGGAATTTTTCTGATTTTGTGATGGGACTCAATAAGCTCTAAGTCACCCAAAACAGTTACAGATACAAGAACATTCTTGTTCTTATTTTATGTTTTGGTGGGATTTTTATGTTTTGGTGGGAGGCCCCCAAAAAGGGGAACGATCTGATAGAAACCTTTTAAAAACATATCGGACATAGGAAAAACGTTCAGCGACGGCCAAACCTAGCTTTGGTGACTGGAACAAGGGAAAAACGAACCACAGGGAATCAAACAGTTCGTGGTAACGAACTGTAAGTAAGGAGCGACCCGGCTCAATAGTAATCGAAATTCTAAAAAACGGAATTTTGATACCAATAGATACATCAGAAGAATTAAATTTTTATGCCGATTTCAAATATATAAGTTTCATCAAGTTTAGTCTTACTCATCAAAAGTCACGTGCGTAAGAAAATTTGCCTTATTTTCAAAAAAAGGGGGAAATAACCACTAAAACTCATACAACTTAAATGAAAATCACACCTTCAGATTCAACGTATCAGAGAACCATACTATAAAGATTTCAAGCTCGTATCATCAAAAATGTGGAATTTTGTATTTTTTGCATGAAGAAAGATCATTGATGCGTGTTTATTTGTTTTTTTTTTTTTTTTTTTTTATTTTCCCAGGGGTGATGATATTGATACCACGGCCCTATAATTTCATAAGAGGCTCGATTTGAATAAAGATTAAAAGCTCTAGTACTCTTTTTCAGTGAACAAAAAAATTGAAGGGCAACTTGGCCCCCTCCTACGCTCATTTTTTCCCGAAGTCACCCAACCAAAATTTCGAGATAGCCGTTCTGTTCACCATAGTCGAAAATCTCATTAATATGTCTTTGAGGACGACTAAAACCCCCACAATTCCCGAGGAAAGGGCTGCAAATTATAAACTTCGCCCATTGTTTACATATAGTATTGGGTTTTGGGACGTATATAGGTGCTTTCGAGAGTTTTTTTTCTAGTGGGGGGTCGGGGTCAGAATAGGGGTTACGGGGGAAGATCTTTCCATGTAGAATATTACCTTGGGTGAAGGGACAGTTCTATGGAGATCAGAATTTCACAGCATTATTTAAAAAATGATCAGAAATTAAATAAAAAACAAGTTCTTTTCAACTGAAAGTAAGAAGCAACATTAAAACTTAAAACGAACAGAAATTATTCCGTATATGAGGGGGTTCGCCTCCTAGTCAATACCTCGCCCTTTACGCTAAAGTTTTCTTTTTTACTTTCAAAAGAGCTATCTATTCTAATTAACCGGCCTTTGTGATTCAGGGGTTTGTGATTTGAACAGAATTCGAACTTTAGCGTAAGAGCGAGTATTGACTAGGAGCGAACTCCCTAATATACGTAATAAAAACATACGAATATAGAAATTCGTTACGTAGTTAATTCGTAAGTTACGTCAGAACAAAATTTGGAGAATGCCAATTAGCCAAAAAAAAGGAAAATTAATATACGAATTTCGCTTTAATTAATCATGTACGGTGAGCCAAAATCAAAGCTGCATTAATTCAAAAACGTTCAGAAATTAACTTAAAAAATTAGTTTTTTTTAACTGAAAGTAAGGAACGACATTAAAATTTAACTTAACTATAAAGTAGTCCTTGTATGGACAGAACGGTTCGCTCCTCAACTCCTTGCTATTTACACCAAATTTTGACTCTGGCTCAAAGCTTTATTTTTCAAAACAATAAAAAACTTTAGCATACCTAGCGAAGCGTTGAGGAGCGGACAGCCCCTTTCATATACGGAATAATTTCTGTTCGTTTTAAGTTTTAATGTCACTCCTTACTTTCAGTTAAAAAAAAAACTTGTTTTTTTTAGTTAATTCGAGCAACGGAGTCCATCAAATATGACATAACGCCCAATATAAGCAACTTTTCAAAAGATGACCATGTGTTTAAAGATTAAGTAAAAAATTTAAGATTTTCGACGGGATTTAACTTATACAAATTTAAATGAACTTAAACGAACAGAAAACAGTCCAGAAAACAGAACAGAAAACATGTGGAGGAGGGACTGTCCCCTCCTCAACAGAACAGAACAGAACAGAAAAAATGTGGAGGAGGGACTGTCCCCTCCTCAACAGAACAGAACAGATAACATGTGCGGGAGGGACTGTCCCCTCCTCAACAAAACAGAACAGAACAGAAAACATGTGGAGGGGGGCTGTCCCCTCCTCAACAGAACAGAACAGAACAGAAAACATGTGGAGGAGGGACTATCCCCTCCTCAACAGAACAGAACAGAACAGAAAACATGTGGAGGAGGGACTGTCCCCTCCTCAAAAGAACAGAACAGAACAGAAAACATGTGGAGGAGGGACTGTCCCCTCCTCAAAAGAACAGAACAGAACAGAAAACATGTGGAGGAAGGAACTGTCCCCTCCTCAACAGAACAGAACAGAACATAAAACATGTGGAGGAGGAACTGTCCCCTCCTCAACAGAACAGAACAGAACAGAACAGAAAACATGTGGAGGAGGGACTTTCCCCTCCTCAATCCGTCGCTTTTTACGCTGAAGTCTCTATAGTGCGTAAAAAACGACTTCATATTCCAACTAAACGGCCTGTGGGTTTGAGCTGACGTTCTTAAGGGATTTGGACATAAATTCAAGCTTTAGCGTGGAAAAGGAGGGGTTGAGGAGGAGGAGGAAAGCCCTCATTTAATAGAAATTTCTGTTCATTTTCAGTTATGATTTCACTCTTTACTTTCATTTGAAACAGGCTCTATATTTTTATTTGATTTCCGTTCGGTTTTCGTAATATATTCAGAGTTAGCCTAATACGGACAAAAAGTTAAACATAAAAAGCGAGGGGTTGAGGAGAGAACATCCCATTTCATATGCAAATAATTTCTGTTCATTTTCAGTTTTGATGAATCTCCTTATATTCAGATGAAAAAAAAAACAGATTTTTTAATAATTATTTTCTGGTGGTTTTTCAAATCATGCCTAGGTCTAACTACAAAATATGAATACAAAATATGATGTGGGCTACCGGCCCCACAAGACTCGGATTTCTTGAGTTTAAATTGTATATTGATATATTGATTACTAGTTGGATATTGATTGGTAGCGTCCCAATTTTTAAGTTTTTCTACATAAGAACTGAAATACTCAACTATAGTTATAATTTTGGACTAAATTTGAATATTTCGTCAAAATCTTTGATTGACGGTAGTTTTCTTGAAGCTCTTAATGATACTTTTATTGCAGAATTTCGGGTGGACGGGAAGGGATGGTACTGTTCATATTGATGGGGATTTTGCTGACTTTTCATCTTCTACACGGCTGAAGCTCTCACAGCCTCTATAAAAGGGTTCTATGATGTTTAAATACGTTGTGTTCATACGATATGATGAATACATCGAAACCTATGTTTAATTTTTTTGAAATGTTTAAATACATGGAAACATTATATATAAATAGGAAAAGGAAAATATTATTACCATTTAACATCACTGAAAACAAGACTCTTGGTAGCACTTGTTGATACCCCCCCCCCCAAAAAAAAAATTCCTGGTTAGGCCCATAATGCCCCCCCCCCCATCTTTTCCATCTTTGTGCCTTTAGGCATATGAATGTAATAGTTATACTATGTAGAAAAAGACTACAACGAGAAGGGTACTGTTAGACCCCCCCCACCCCACCCCTGAGCTCCAGAAATAAAGGCATTGACAAAAAATATTCTTTGGAATCAAATGGAAATCGTTATAAATTTTACCCCTCGCTTCCCCTAAAACTTTTTCTATATCTATTTGAAGGCTCAATAGTTAAAATATTTGGGCATTACAATGCGCACTTGAGGCATCTAAACCACTTCACCCATCTACAAAATGACCCACCTTCCCTCCTTCATAATAGCTCATGCGCAGCAACATATCACTGTGTGTAATTTGTTTAAATAGGATGCAAATCAGTGTAGTTAAATGAAGTTTTAAAATAAATAATTGAAAAAAATCTCCTCAATAAAAAGGGGGTTATCACCTCGCAGCACCTTTATTCATGCTTATTCTAAATGAAGGGAGATGATAGATTAATTCCTATCCACAATAACCCTTTCTATTTTTTACTGAAGGCTCATGGAGAGTTAGACAAAATGGGCATTGAAATGCACCCTCTTAGACATCAGCCTCAGCCCCCCCCCTACACAGTGAACCACTTGCCTCCTTCTTAATAGCTGATGTGTAATTATACATAAATAATCATTAATTTCAGGAAAAATTCAATGAATCAAGTTAGTTAAATCAAGCATCAACATTAAATAAAAAAAAACAGTTTTTTTAACTGAAAGTAAGGAGCTATATTTTTTTTACATATAGTTGTGTGATAGAGCCAAACTTCAGCGTAAAGAGCAAGGCGTTGAGGAGAACTTGGACTTTTTTTATTTTTAACGGTCATTTTGAAATGATTGGTACTGCTATTTTAATATATATTTAACGCTTAAGAACCAAAATCAAAAAAAGGGCCGGAAACAACATATTGAGTGATGCGTCACGAGCAGAAGCTTAGACTCTGCAAACACTATTAAAACATGTAAAGTTTTTCTTAGAAGTGATTAATATTTACGGTTGTCAGGCGAACATCAGCCATCTATCAGTCTTGCCAAAAATATTCCATCCCCTCTTTGTCTTTTGCCAACATAAATTCAAAGAAATCCCTGAGCCTGAGAATTGCGTGTTGTTTGAGAGATAGTTCAAGGTGGAGCAAATCTTCAATTTAGCTGAAATGTAGAAAGAATCTTGAAAGATTAGCAGTGTTAACTAAAGAAATACGACAGTTCATCTTTAAATAGATCTTAGTCACCTAGGGCAGGATGTCCTTAGTCCTATTGATAGTTTTTAACGGATTAAAAAAGAAAGGTTTTTTCAACTGAAAGTAAGGAGCAAAATTAAAGCTTAAATTGAACAGAAATTATTACGATTATATGAGGGGGTTTACTCCTCCACAACACCTCGGTCTTTACGCAAAATTTTTTAGCACTTCGAAAGAAAGCTTGTTATCGTTCTAATTAAACGAACATAGTGTTTCAGGAGTCGTTCTTAAAAGAATTAAAGACAGAATTCAAACTTTAGCCTAAAGATCGAGGTTTTGAGGAAGAGCAACCCCCCTCATAGACTTAATAATTTCCGTTCCTTTTAAGTTGCAATGATGCTCCTTACCTTCAGTTGAAAAAAACTTATCTTTTTTGTTTAATTTCTGATCATTTTTTAAATAATGCCAGAAAATCTGGCTACTCTTCCACGGGAAAACCCTCTTCCCCAATGATTTATTCTCTAAACAATATAATCCTAGTGAAAATTTAACCCGAACAATTACCCTTAACATCTCCACTTGTAAAACTGAGTCGGGATAAGAAGAATTTCGTATAGGAATTCTCGCAAATTCCTCCAGTGTAAAATTTCTCCTGAAAAACTACCCCCTGGAAACTTCCCTCCCCATGGCAAATTATCCCTGTGGAAAATTCACCAGCAGACCCCCCCCCCACAAAAAAATGTATGCGTACCTCCCAATAACAAGTACTATACGTAAGCAATAGGCAAGTTTTGCAACTTAAAGACCTTCCCCCAGGGGCTGTGGGAGGGTCATAATATTCCCAAAGGCATAGTTAATCGGCTTTTCAACTATGCTGAACAAAATGGCTATTTCAAAATTTGGATTGGATGATTTTTAGAAAAAAGGGGCGTGGGAGGGGTCTAGTTGCCATCCAGTTTTTTTGTCAGTTGAAAAGGGCACTCGAACTTTTAATTTGTGTTCGAATGAGCCCTCTCACGATATTCTAGGACCACTAAGTCAATACGATCACCCATGTGAAGAAAAAAATACAAAGAAACACGCATCCGTGATCTTTCTTCTGGCAGAAAATATAAAATTCCACATTGTTTTCAGATAGGTGCTTGAAACTTTTGCACTAGGGTTCTCTGTTACACTGAATCTCATGGTGTAATTTTCATTAAGATTCTATGACTTTTAGGGGGTGTTTCTCTTTTTTTTTCAAAAATCAGGCAAATTTTTGCAGGCTCGTGACTGTTGATAGGTAAGATTAAACTTACTGAAACTTACGTATTAGAAATCAGCATGAAACTCCGTTTCTTTTGATATATCTATTGGTATCAAAATACTGTTTTTTAGAGTTTCGGTTAATATTGAGCCGGGTCACTCCTTCCTTACTCATTTCGTTACCTCGAACTATTTGATGTAGGCCCAAGCCCCAGAGTGATTCATTTCAGAAATAAAATTTAGGAAAGATCATAGCTCCGGGTGGTTTTATGTAAAAATTTCAATGATCTGAAAGATAATCGAAAGCTGAATGCTCTTAAACACAATTTAAGGGACATCTCAGTTTATTTCTTTATTTTTTGTCTCTAAAAATTAGTTTCATTTATCCTGTATGAAGTAGTTCTAGGTGTATTACCTTCCAGAAACTCCCTCTCCCCAAAGGTTGCACCCGGCAAATTCCCCAATGGGCAATGACCATCCAGAAATTCTTCTACATGTAACATTGAGCAGCCAAAGGGAAAGTATGACTAATATGAATAAGGAAGAAAAACAGGAATTCTGGAATATTCTATCTATATTCCAACATATAGGCAGAATCGTGTTTTGAGGGGTTGTGTTATTCTAACAGGGATAAAAGCTTATGAAAATAATTTGAAAAAATTACATTAGTGGCAAATATAGAAGGATTTCCTTATTAGCTATAATGAAAGTGTACAGAGATAGAAGCTGAGTGGAAGAAGAAGTGGAAGAGGTCGAGACTAAGAAGCAGGAGTAATTACTTCCCATGGACTCAACTGGCACCAACAATCATAGTAGTTGATACCAGTTCACCCTATGTAATCAAGAATGCGTCCACTAGCGGCACATCAGAAGATTTTCCCGTCTGAAGTGCCTTAAAGGTGTCTTGTTCTTTTAATCAGTGAAAAAAGCTCTTAGCAGCACTTTTACACCCCACCCCCACCCCCCAAAACATCCTGGGGAGTCTCATAACATTCCGCCTCACCTTTTCCATCTCTGTGTTGGTAGGCATGTGAATACAGTATTTTATGCTACATACAAAAATATTGTCGCAATGGGAGGGGCGCTTACGCCAGCACCAGTGAAAAAGGTATAGACCAAAAATATTTCTGAGAATAAAGAGGAAATCAACTTTACGACTTTCCGTCCCAATGAACCCTCTCCCAATCTTCAAGGACCATCAGCTTGGTATGATCACCCCTGGGAAAAACAAGCATATGTTAAAAAAAACAAATAAACACGGATCCATAATCTTCATTTTGAATTTTGCAAAAAAAAAATTTACAAAATTCCATATTTTTTAGATAGGAGCTTAAAACCTTCAAAGTAGGGCTTGGTAATATATTGAATCTGATGCTGTGATTTTCATTAAGATCACTTGCCTTTTCGGGGATATTGTCCTGCTATTTGAACGTCAGGTAATTTTTTTCAGTCTTGTAGCGTTTGATGCGAGTAGTAAGCGCCCAATTCGTTGAAAAGGGACAAGGAAACCTACGCCTGAGGCATGGATATGTGTGTAGGTTTTCAAGTAATTGGGTTACCAGGGCCATTTGCAAAGAGGTACCATTTCTATAGAAGCTAAAGCAATTTGAAATATCATATGGAATTTGCTTGAAGCTATATACTTTGCGTACGCCCCCGTACCAAACAGGTTTTTCTGGTAGTCCTATTCTACAGGTCATTACACCTTTGCCAAGAGGAACGAGTATAACTTGGTTGGTTATTAGGATTTTAATAAAATTAATATTTTTCTTTAAAGTAAATATTATTGGGATAATTTAATTAAAAGATAATATTTTATTTGCAAGGATATTAGTGAAAAAAAAAAAATTATTGGTGAATTCACATTATTGGAAATTAATTATGGAACCGACAGCAGCAGCAGCGATATACGAGTACCTAATGTAGCTGTGGAAATAACTGCTGGCTGTAGACTATGTCTTGAATGGGACATTATGTATGCGAGATACGTGATATCATTACGCAAATTTAAGCAGGAGGAGCAGCTGTGTTTTGCTGGAAAAGTAAATATTCTCCATATAAATTAACTTCGGTCAGCGTTAGATATCCTATCGAAATATATTGATGAGAACAAAATGCATCAGTGATAATTATTATTGTAATTATGTTCAAAAAAACTGTTTCTAAATCAATGGTATTTTTTCTTTTTCTATAGTAGAAAAGCGTATATTTTCTAGAGTAGAAAAAAGAAATTCTGTTTATTCTGAATTTTATCGTGAGAGAGTTAGGACAAAAAAAAAAAAAAAAAAAAAATGGTTAGATTCGATAAATATCCAAACATTAGGAATGTAGTTCTTATGTAAAAAAAATTAATTCTATATTATTATTTTATAGATTTTTATATTAAAAGGAATATATTTTATCTAGGAATGATTGTCGATATAATTAAAACTGATTCTCCATCATTAGACTATTGTATTAAGCTTCTACATCGTGGTCCAAATGAATTTACACAATTTATTGATATATTGATCACGACACGACAAAATGATATTGTGGATATGCTTTTAAACATTAGTTTAGAAATTTAGGACTTTTTTTTATAAGAAAGATGGTGCTCAAGGATGATTTACTCCTCTCTCTCTCTCTCTCAGACAATTTTTTTTGTTGCTAGCTCAGTTTCATTGTGGCAGTGAGAGCGTTAACACATGAAAAAATGTTCCATAAAATTAATTTATATATGTACACACAATGTATCCGGTCATCATGTGAGTACTGCGGAATGATTGAGAATTTTCGGGAGCAGTGAAGACAATGCACCACGGGTAAATTAAAGATAGGGTAGATGATGCACCTCCAATGTTGTACTTACTGTTTGGACGAGGAATGTGACTCTCATCCTAGAGGTCACCTATGCTCCAACTGTCATTATGATAAATGCAAGCAGTGGGAGAGTACATATCCCGGTATGATTGGAAAGAATCCTAACCGTGATTTTAGTTTATTGCTACGAGATTGGTATCGTCGTGGTTTTTAGATTGTTCTGGGAGGAGGACCCGGGTCAACGATTCAACTGTTGGAACAGCAAAAGAATATGGTTTCTACATCATCGTTGTGAAGACACTAGGTGTTATGATTGTAAGCCCACTGATTTTTATTTGGCTGTGACGGAATGGGATTCGACACTTGAGGACACTGTTTGTGAAATTGCTTCAAATAGGCAAATTTAAACATGTGAATTCTTTAGAATGACTGCGAATAGTATCACTGACTATAAAAAGAGATATGACAAGAGTGAAGTCACACTCTACTGTAGAAAATGTGACCCTGACATTGCAGTACATCAGGATCAGTACAATCTGAATTAAGATAATCTACCTGCACTAGTTGTTGTCGACAAATACATAGTATTGGATGAAATCTAAAGAGTAGAAAATTCATTTTATCATGTATATAAATTTTTTTTTTTTATTAATAAACAATTTCAAATAAATATTTAGAACATTTTATTCTTAGGGCACTAAAATCAATATTAAATACACTTGTAAGTATTTTCTCCACTAGAAATTCGTTAAATTGAGGTAAGTCAACGTAGATGTTGAGAAACTGCTTGTAGGTGTAGCCACGACATCTGAACATGAAAAAGAGTAGTGCATGAAAGCCACTTGTCTTAGTCGTTAAATCCTGTACTCTTCGTTGATTTTGAATAATGGTTTTCCCACTGCTTTCAATAAAGTTGCTGATGTATGGAGTGTAGAATTTATATGATAGGTCAAGAGGATCAAAAAATTCAATATTCTTCGCTGTTTGAAAGATTCATAGCCAATGACCGGTCTTCAAAGTCGATGGACTGCTATTAACAATGATTAGGGTATTGTTAACACTTGGAATATTTTCAATGAAGTCCGACGGTATGCAATATGACTTGTACTGTGACATATATGGATCCATACTAAATACGTTTATTATTTGGTTTGTGTTCATGGTGCAAGGTCTAGTAGAACACTGCCGTCGGGTGTGATTTCCCAATAGGTTTCAAATTGGCTCAGTGATATTAGCGTGATACTCTCCGTCAGAGCATTGGCAAATGTACACTCTAAACGTACATTCCCTGTTCGTACTATGGTCATATCCTGTGTGCCTGACAAGTCCAAAACAATTACTCCATGATTTTTTGAAAAGATTGAATCGGTTATTCCATTTTCAAATAGTTGAGAGTCTTAATCTAGGGATTGCATGGTCAACTCGTACAGAGGTTTATAGGATTTTTGTCAATGATAGAGTGTACAGTGGAATAACATTCACTTTGCACACAAAAATAGATAGACCAAAAAAATTAAAATCATGGGGCGATTCAGTCCAGGATCTAACGGCACTGCCACTCTTCACAAATGCCAAAGCCAATTTCGATGGGATTTCTCCATTGATAAATGATGAATCACTATAGCTACGAGAGCCGGTGGCAATGTGACGTTGTTTGGTGATTGTATGGGGGACAAGAAGTTTAATGTTGTTACCATTGGCTCTTAGCTTCTCCACTGCCAATGCGACAGAGCTCACAACTTGTTGTTTTCTGACATGGAGAATTGCCGATGTGATAATGACATTTGCATCTGGTGCTGCAGGAAGTGTTTTTCTCAAAATGAAATTTGACGGTGCCATCTCTAGCTTTATGTCAATCTTAAGATTAGGGGGTAGCCATAGGGATATATTTAATATCTTATGATTTAATTTTCCAACTAGATGATACTCCTGAGTCACTTCAATGGTAAATTCACCGTCAGTATCAACACCTGTTCGATATTCATAGCCCAGCGATTGTCCTCTCATCTCCTTGTACGCCTTTGGCGTCATCATCATAAATTGTATGCAGCTTGCATAGTTTGATAAATTATTGCTTGTGCTCACCAATGTTCCATTAATAAATACATTAATTTGTTTGAATAGGTTGTGTAGAATACAGTTTTCATAGGAGAGACCATCGCCGGCATTTGGAGTTGTATTATCTGACTTTTTCTTCACCACAACATTTAAATCAATAAATGTTGACGAAAAATAAATGAAATATTCTTCATTGGAAAATATTTTAAAGTGTATATTTTCATAAAGTTGTTGTTGAGGATGAAATTTTTCATAGTAGCCATAATTGACACTGACATCAACAATTTAAGCATTGATTAAATTCAATTAGGACCTAATTGATGGATATGATTCCCTGTGGGGGAGATAAGTCATCTTAAGAGACGAAATCCTTGTTTGATCTAACAATCTTTTTCTTTTTCTTCTTCTGCTGCTTATTGGACTTCGTTGTTTTATTTCTCAAAGTCTTTGTTGATGTCCTTTGCTTGCTGCCTGGGTGGAGACTGATGAGTGAATGACGCGAACGCATCCTTTTCAATCCCTCCCCATTTTGTCGAGATTTTAATTGTTCACCAACAGCTCTTGCTGAAGATCTAATATTTTTCTTAACACTCTCCTTGAAATTCTTGCCCGACCCCCAGTCCGGTCGTGTGGAGGCAGCAAAATTTGATACAGCAGGTACCAGATATTTTCTGGCAAGGGGTAGTGCAGAACGAAATAGCCTAGCAATCCAGCTACCAAGACCATAGCCAGACATTGTAGTACGCCCCTTGTAGTAGTTCAATCCATTGCCTATTTGACGTGGCCTCAAAGCACCAACATAACAGTCAATATCGGGACAGACAAATTGAATTCTTCTATTTTTCATTTTTTAAGTTATTGTACCGTCGTCGTTGACAATGGGTCGAAAATGACATTTAATCACTGCTAAGCCTTTTGAAATTGCTAGAGAATCATCTAATTTAGTTCTTAGTGTTAAATGACCGAGTTTCAAATATAAAGTGATTACAGTAATATACTGTAGATGCTTTATGTTGTAGTAGTGAGCATGTTCTCGATTGGTCCTTTTTTCCAGAACTCGTAGAAGGAGTGAATTTAAATTACAAGCACGAGATGTTTCAACAAATGAAGTGTAGAGAAATATACAAGTGTCCGTGGAGAAGGCAGGTGGGTAGTCAGCAAAAATGAAATTAGTGTTTCCGGCACTTTTACCATTGATTATATTGAGCTTAAAGCCAAGAACGTCCTTTAGGTTATCATTGAGAATAATTTTTTCATTGGCAATAGGTGAGAATCTGGTGATCTTACTCTTCGGCTTGTAGTCGTTGAAACGAAATATTCCTTTTTTACAAGCAGAAATTCTTTTATTTAGATTACAACATCAACTATTCATGAAAGCGAACTCCTCACTAGATCATAAAGTTTATGGATCTTCAATCCAATTGAGTTTTTGAATTTGTTCTTGATCACCTGGTGGTGGCGGCCAATCATAGGGTCTAATTTTTATTTCATATTTACGATCCTTTCTCAGGATTTCATAGGTATTTTTTAGAATACAGTCGACAAGAGCCACTTCATATGCACCGTCAAATTTGACAGCGGGGGAGTGTTTTGTCCAAAAATCACTTTTCGTATTAAAGTCATTGTAGAGAGGATTGGAAACGTTGGACATGAAAGTTACATAGAAATCATGGGGCATTGTCAATATCTTCAGCACCGATCCAAGAATCAAAATCAGAGTTGTATCCTAGCCACCGAACAAGTAACTGTTTTTTACCCCCGCGAGTACGTATCTTTAATATCTTTTCAATTTGATAGATTTCACTAGCATTTTTAACTTTTTGTAGTTCATAGTCATAAAAGCCACCGAGAATCTCCTCATCTTTGGTATCACGCAGGCGATAAGTTATGGGTTTAGTGTCTAGGATTTTTGCCACCTTAAAAAGTTCTGTGGACCACAAGTAATTCCCCTTTTCAAAAACATTAGTTGTTCTATTAATTCGAACAGTATCACCAACATTGAATTTATTTTTCATCTTCTTGAAAGCCGACGATTCATTGGAATACTGTTTAAGAAAGGTGTCAATTGTATCATGATCAGAATGATGAACTTCTGTTGGAATAGAGTTGGACAATGATCGATGAGGTCGTTGATTATAAATAAACATGATTTTATCTAGATCATGAATAAAAGCTGATGTATTTTTCAATGTACAATATCTTGAAATTAAAAGTCGAATAGTTCTTATCAATTGTTCAGCCAATGCCGCCTTTATAGGACTGTGACTATGATAGAGCAGTGTACTATATTTCTCCAGTACTTTTGCAAAATGGGGATTAACAACTTCACTACCGCGATCCGTTTGAATTTTTTTATATGAATCCTGTTGGAGAATACTTTCAATGGCCTGAGCAACTTCAACACCTCTCTTTGATCGCAATGGAATTGCATTTGCATAGCGACTAAAACACTGATTGCAAGTAGAATGTACTTATACAGCGTATTGTGACGTCTTTGAAGCTCATCTAGAGTCAGGAGATCTGCTTGCATTATATGCAATGGGTAAAAGGATTTAGTTTTTCGATATTGATTTGCACGAAGTCTATGATTTCTATGCAGAGTGTAACTTGATTCATTCTGTAGATAGTCTTGTACATTTTTAGTGCGAACACCAGTGACTTTGGAAAGAGTGGTGGGGGAACTTAAACTCCCCGCCTCACCAATATTTTCATAAACACCTTTCAGAACTTCAACAATTTTGAACTTAAACACGTTGTGTAAAGTCCACTGCCCTTTTGTGTACTGGCTGCTGGTGGTGGTGCTTGTAACGATGACTTGATACGTCTTCGATTTTGTCTAGCTATCAGTGGTGTGCTAGTATTTTCGAAAATTGATTTAAAATCTTCTTCTTCAAGTTCATTTTTTAATGGTGTCATTGTTGATGATCATGATGGTGCATGTTCATTTATTTTTTTTAAACTTTTTTGCTTACCGATAAGGCCTTTTGGAACTTTTGCCGCATTTGAAAGTCCGCATAGCTGATTTTCACATGACGGTGTTCCTTTGCGACTCTTAACCATGTAATTTATCCTATAAATTTTAATATAGCTCTTGCCCTGAATTATAATCCCTGCTCCATTGCTCTCAACTTGAATGTGACCACTTTCCAAGAGATAGGTTAGGAGTCGTTTACTTTGGTCAACCTAATTTTTGGGGATTTTATTTAACAATTTCATAACAAATTAAACCATATACTCCTTATTTTATTTTGTTCCAGCAGCAGAATCCTGAGGAGATGATTCTTTTTTGGGATCAGCAGCAGCAGTGGGCTTCGATCGATAGGACTTTTGTTTTTCCACTCGGCGAAGTGCATCTTGAAGTCAAAGCAGTTTTTTATCATCCTTAATATTTTCATTACCAAGGAATTTACTCAGATTGTTCTCAAAGTGTTCGACGGGTGAGAAAGTGAGTTCTATTGGTGTCAATTTATAGGATTTTGCCATTCTCTCTCTCTTTAGAGAAAACTGTTTACAAGTCCTGCAATTATTGGCAGTAAAAGTGTGAAAAAGCTACCGCCCGCCTGAAGAAGTCGTTTCCTTTTGAAATTCTTTCCTTTCTTTTTAGAGGCCAATGTACGTACAATTGAAATATGTTGCTTTGCCTGTTGCTTAACTACTTCTGGCACTTTAATCTTACCCTAAATCAAATTTAAACAAAGTTCGGATGTTAGATTAAGGAAATCATTATCAATACTGTGTTTGAGTATTGCCTTCCTATGCGGAGGTTTTGAACTGCTTAGAACTTAAAACGAATGTCTATTTTCATGTAGTTTCTTCAGTGTCATGATAGCAAGTAATAGGTCTTTTTAGTGTTCACGGGGAGATATACTGTAATTTCATTGTCGAAAATATCTGTGACTACACGTAGATCCTCGGGTGTATTTTGATTAAGATCCAATAGGATGTAGCCGTAGGGTTTATTAGTTGCCTGATTGTATGCTGAGAGCAGAAATTTGGGGGCTCCCGGGTAGATTTGTTTATTGAGAGTTATTAGCGAGCTAGAATCACGAACAACTCTGTAGATGATATAGTAGGTGCAGTTCAATGCAAGTGTAACGTCTGCGGGGAAAGAAGACCCTGTTGAGCTTGACTCTAGTTCGGATTTGTGGAGTGACATGAGAGGTGTAGCATAAGTGGGAGATGGTAACGTCGGCAATGAAATACCACTAAAAACGGGTTCGCCCAAATAATGTTTCTTGACATCGCTGTGAAGACATATTTGGAAATTATTAAAAAAACCTTTTTTCCTGTGTTAATTGCTTATCGAAGATAGACATCCTGTTATTTAAAGTCCACTTTGCAAGAGACCCACTTAGAATTCAAAGCGGATTAAAAAGCGATGGGAGATCTGATAAGTAGCGGATGCCTGCAAATGGCTTAGCGAAAAAATTTCCTTTTAAAAGTGCTTGTAAAATTTGAAGTAGCAAATCGTTTTTTTTTTCAAATATTTATTTTGTTTTTAAAATGAACATTTGAATAATTTATTTATAATTCTTATAGCTTATAAATTATTATGTAAGGTTTTTTTTTGTTTTATAAATTTGTTGTAAGCACTCCTTTATATATACCGCTAATTTGGTTAATGAAAGAATATGAAATAGTTTTTAGAAAAAAATTTTAAGTTTTAATCATCAAAAGCTACGCCCCTGAGAAAATTTATCTTATTTTTGAAAATAGGGATAGAAAAAAAAATTATGTATATACTTACAAATTCTCACTAGGCTTCTATATCTGAACTCCTTGGCAAAACTTGAAGGGGGTCAAGCTCACAATCTTCAGTAGGCTGAGCTGAGGCATTATATGAAGCAGTCCATTCCCTTTTCAAGTTCCTTCTAACTGGTTTGGAGCAAACATAGGGGTCAGAGAACCCTGTCATTAAAAGATTCGCGGCCATTGGCTGGTCCAGGTCTTGTGTAGTTCTAGCAGCGAATTTGATAATTTATGGTCTTGCAGCTTGAATTAATATACCTTCGCTATATATTTCCTTGTTTTCAGAAGGGGGGTTATTGCATGGGTAAACTATATTGAAAAAAAAAAGTGTAAAAATAAGCATGAACAAAAAAATGAATTTTTGTTTTGGAAAATAATTAATTTTATGTTATGCATTGAATTTATTTTAAAACATTTTTTTTTTCAATTAAATAAATATTTATATTTTCCTTTATTATCAAAATAAAATACTCATTGTTACAAATTTAGATTTTTTAGAATGATTTTCAGCTCTTAAACTAAGGTAAGCAGCATATATTCTAAATTGTTTTGGTTCTTCTTCTTCTAGAGACTAAAAGCATCATTAGGCGAGCCCTACCCCCTATCTATGTACCCCATCCTTCCTGTCTGAGTATCTTTTAAAAGAAAACTTAAACCAAACATTATGTGAATTAAAAACAAAAAATGCCAATTAGAATTTTTATCCACGCACTTATCGAAGACGAAAGAAGTCGTAATAGATTCTAAATTGTTTTGGTTCTTCTTCTAAAGAATAAAAGCATCATTATGCTACTATGATCTAAAAATATCACTGAAATACATTTTCCAGCAGTACATGATAGCGAACTATAAGTAAGGAACAAACCGAAACTCTAAAAGGGAAGCTTTTGTAACAATTAATACATTAAAAGAATTAACATTTTATTCTAACCCCAAATTAGCGATCGAGAGCTAAGAATTTTTTCAAAAAAATCCATAAAACGTTTAATTTATATTTAAAAAAATCACACCTTAAATGCAGACTGGCCTTGATGTATTTAAAAAAACACCCCTAAAAAAAAAAAAAAAAACCGCTGATCTTGATAAAAAAGAAGCTTTTGTAACAATTAATACATTAAAAGAATCAACATTTTATTCTAACCCCAAATTACCGATCGAGAGCTAATCACTTTTTTCAAAAACATCTCTAAAAAGGCCCACTGATCTTGATAAAAATCGCACCGTAAGTTTCAGCTTATAAGAAAACTATTCAGAGGTTTCAGCTCCTAAAAACAATAGGCTTCTAAGTATATAAGTACCCTTAGTTCTAGTGTGAGGAAAGAATTTCTTCCTTAACTTAATGACAAGACAATTTCTTTTTTATTATAATGATGAGAAAATTTCTACTCACCAGAAATTGCTTAGAATTATCCATTTTCTATGTAAATTCTTACAAAAAATGTCATTTGTGCTATGTTGAATAAAATATTCAAAACTGCTGAAGAATCTAATTTGAAATTTTAATATATACAAAAAATAATTGGTATCTAAAAAGACACCCCTGTTTTTCCGACATGGATTTAACCTAAAAAAAAAACTTGTATATCATGAAATAGAAATTCAGTTAATTGTGTCAGAAAAAACTTGAACCAAAACAGATTATACCCAACCTGTTTGGTACGGGGGCGTACGCAAAGTATATAGCTTCAAGCAAATTCCATATGATATTTCAAATTGCTATAGCTTCTATAGAAATGGTACCTCCTTGCAAATGACCCTGGTAACCCGATTACTTGAAAACCTACACACATATCCATGCCTCTGGCGTAGGTTTCCTTGTCCCTTTTCAACGAATTGGGCGCTTACTACTGATGCGTAACACTAAACTTGATGAAATGAATTTAGAGTTTCGGTAATTATTGGCCCGAGTCGCTTCTTACTTACACTCATTGCAGTGAATTATTGGATTTTACACCATATATTCTACGTATATTTTGGAATATAGGTAGAATATTTCAGAATACCCTCGTTTCTTCATTATTTTTATTTATTTATTTTTTGTTGACCTTTTGCAGGTCAATTTTATAAATAGGGAGGACTTTCCAGAAGGAATTGTTCGGTGGGAATTTTCCGGGAGAATTTTCTAGAGTTTTTTTTTCCGCGGAGGCAATCTTCTGAGGAAAATTATCAAAGGAGAGGGGGTTTTACGGTGAGATTCTCCAGAGACCCCAGATAAAATAATAGCAGGAAATAGTTTGTGTGACTTTGTGCATGTAACTCCACTTCTTCTATTCCAAGATCTTAATTCCTTTTTTCTGTGACAAATAGATAGATATTTTTTGGAAAACAATAGCCTTTTTGGGCCATCGTAAAAAACATAACAAACACATTTGCTCACAAAGTCATAGCACATGATAATAACACATATAACAATAATAAAAAGTAGTACATAATAATAACAATAAAAAAAACACAACACGCATAATAAGGCACAAAATAGCAGAATAATCAACTTGTATAATTTCACATACACTCACAATACATAGGTAACGAGATAGATATTCAATTTTTTAATGCCACATGGGCCATAGCTACAAATAGGAAAAATAGCAAACAAAGAAAACAACTCATACACATTCAGCAATACTTTTGCTGTCCATCCCCTATATCCTTACAAAATTCCTCTCTATGGGTCACTCCCAATTTTCGTCCCATTACTGAGACCAACCACTCATTCGACACCTAACTACTAGAAAATAATTATTTTCATAAATATCTTAATTCAGGACAAAGAGGCACGAAGTGAGGCAGATCTTCAAAATTGTCTCCACACATGGGGCATGAATAAAGACCATCCATTGTCCTTACCCTGCCTAAGTTACGTTGTTTTGGTGTTTTACTGATGTAAATCTTTTAATTAATTACTCCCAGGACAGCAACTTTTTTCAAGATTTGTTTTTACTTGGATGCCAGTAATTAAGTATTATTTTGTTCTCCATATTTGTTCTCTATTAGTCGTAATCTGAGGGATAGTTCTCATAGAGATAGGGTATAGAAGGTCAGTTGGTGTGTAAACCACCTAAAATAAAAGTTGAGTGGTTTGGTAAAGGTTTAGTTTTTAAAGATGAAGGTGGGATGACAGAATGTAAATCCTCGAGAAAATTACCGCGCAGGCTCTTTAAGCTATGAAAACAATGTAATAGGTATATTCAGCAAGAGGAGTAATGCATAACCATCTAAAAATATTTTCAAGGTGGATGAACAAAGGCTTAAGGAGCGAAGAAATACTCTGGTCTTTCTATTGCATGAGTAATAGATCTGATGTAGTTAGAAAATCCAAGAAAACTGTCCGGGGAAATAATCACCAAAAAGATGGGGAGCTTGGTTAAAAATGGTTCAGTTCTTCATCAGAAAGGTGGAATGGCAATACACAGCATTCAATCTGAAAATAGCAGGCTCCGGTGGAACTAGTTTTGCAAGTAAACTTGACCATTCAGATGTTACACTACTTCTTGAGCTTCATAAGAACCACTTGAAGGGACAGTATCGATAGAGTTTTCTCGCTATGAGACGAATGTATAAACGGTCAAAAAAATGGTCTGAGGCGCTTATTAATAAGACCCATTGTCACTAATACGACAAAAACCAGACATCTTACTTCATAAGCTGAGAATATAAGACTTATAAATTTTATGTTTGATAAAATTCGTTCAATTTATCTGTGTTCGATTTCTTTGATTGGAACATTAAGTCTATAAAAAAATAGAAAATGACACTAAAACTATTCATAATAATATTTAATTCGATTCTTTTTTTGGAATAGTTCCCTATGCTTTTCAGCGCTAACTTTAATTTGTTTATCAATGGTGACTAATCAATTCTTCTTTTGAAACGGTTAAGAGCCAATCATTAATGTTTCACCGGAAATTGACCAGACAATTGCCAGAGAAGAGTCACTTCCAAAAAATATCCACATGTATATTCTCGTAACAATTTTCTACTGGATAACATAGATTCTATACAATGAAAAACATCAGGTTGGTAGTATCTCTTTGGCAGGCTCTGGTTGATAATATATTGTCTGGGTTTTCTAACCCATAATAGTTTTGTATAGGTGCTGCAATCTTTTTTGCTTCGAAATTGAACTTACCAATTATTAACTTGTACATCCTCAGCGGTTCTTAGGATATTCTGTTGCTGTTGTTTTTCGTTTGTCGTGGACAATCATGCAATTAAAAGCTCATTTTCAGTGCATATTTATGCTTATTTCAATAAGAAAAGCGGTTACTTTCCTTTTTCTGTTTTTATGCTATTAAAATATTTTTGGTTCTATTTTAGTATAAGGTTTTTTTGTTTTTTCACTCTTTGAAATCTTTCTATTGTAAAGTCTTGTCATTTAATATCTGATAAAATCAGCTTTTTGGACGCTGAGTAGTTAATTGACTTAGTTTAAAACAAAAGCAAGAATAAAATTTTACTTCACGACACTAGAAAGTCCAATTAAACAAAAAGGTAAACTTTGTTTTTATTTTCAATTGTTATCCACGGGCTGTTGTTTTTGAAAGAAAGGCGTATAGCTGGCGCTCGCGATAAGGCAAACATAATTTTTACGTCGAAACTAGGCTCTCACTAAAACTGGGTCTTAAATACCAGGCCGGGGCTCTTTGGGATCTAAGATCAGCGCAGTAGTTTTCTAATAAGAATAATATGAAGATCAGTAAGAGAACAAGATATTCGTTATAGGACGGGTAAAAATGTGTGTTCTAGGAATCAAGAATAGTCTGAATCATCAGATTCCTTTTGTCCTCAGTTTTATGTATTATGAAGAAGGTCATATTCTTGTCTGGCATACCATATAGGTAAATTAAAGTGATTAGTACTATATACAATGATAATATTGCTGCGGCTAAGGTCAGAAGTGATGTTTGTAGTTGGTCTTACGTGAAATCGTGATATAAACGGGGTTGTGCCCTTTCTCTGTTAAATGGATTATTTCAATAGACTTTGTTATAAGAAACACGGTCAAGTTAAATGAGAAAACATGCGATCCAATGGGAAGGTAAATATCTCCTAGACATAGATTACGCAAACGATTTGAACGTCCTAGATAAAAACTTTTTAGAGGGAGAGAAAAAATTTATTTAAAAAACAAAAACAATAAAAAAAATATATTTGCCAAAAAGCCTTATGGCTTGTGCGGCCATTCTCGAAACTGCAATAAAAATCACTCATCAATGGATTTCTCTAAAAAAAAGCCAAAAAAGACTAAAAAATAACCACTTGAGACCATATACTATGCTAATTAAATATAACTAGTGCTGCCAACACCATGAATTTATCTATATTTACATGGATTTTTTGGCCTGTGCCACGGATATTTGAAATCCTATATAAGAAACCATGGATTTTACCTGAAACTACCACTACTACTAACACCTCACCGCAGCACCAAGCCACCTGAGGCCAACAAGGCTACGGACACTCCTCCTCCATCCTAATGTATTCAAAGCCTCCCTCTTTAGATTCTCCCAGGAAGTTTCCACTTCCCTTAAATCTTTATTTATGAAATCTTCCCACCCAAGCTGTGGACGACCTGCTTTCCGTTTAACCCTTGACAGTTCACCAAAAAGGGCAATCTTCGACAATCTGTCATCCTTCATCCGCACAATTTGCTCAAATCATCTCAATCTTTCTCTCATTATAGCCCTAAAAAGCAGGATAGAACCAGATTTTTCTGTACAGCCTACTGTTTGAAAAAACGGTTAGTCAGCCGGGTACCCAGAACAATCCGAAGGCATTTTATGGAAAACATCTTACCTAAGATAACCCCTTCGTCTTGACTTATTCCTAGCCTTAGCGACTTAGCCTTCTTAACATTAATTTTCAAACCTAGTCTATCACCCTGAACTCGAAAAATCTCTAAAAGTTTATTCATTTTGCTTACACTTTCATTTAGGATGCTCAAATCATCATCATAATCTGAGTCAAGGAATGTTTTTCCTCTCCATTTGATTCCGTTTTATCCGACCGTCTTTCCTGTGCTCCTTAAGACAAAATCCATCAAAAGAATCCATATAAAGGGGAACAGAACACAACCCTACTTAACTTCCGATTTAACATGAAACCAGCTACTAGCCTCAATTCCTACATTAACCACAGCTGTGTTATTCTCATACATAGCACTAATCATATTAATGTATTTGCCTGGTACAGGGATGAGACCTTCACTAAAGCTCTTCCATCCCCAGAATCGAATGCTTGTTCATAATCTATAAAACTGAGGACCAAAGGTGTTTGATTACTCAGGCAATTCTCAAATATTAACCTAAGAGTAACCATTTGGTCGACAAATCCTCTACCCTTGCTAAAACCAGACTGTTCTTCTCTTATCACTTTGTCTACAGCATCTCTCAGTCTAAAAAGTATCATATTACTAAGTAATTTGCTACCTACAGAGACCAGGCTAATCCCTCGTTATTTACTGCACTCACTCTTATCACCTTTTTTATACAGATGTTTAATTAGGTTCTTCATAAAATCCCTAGGTACTTACCCTTTTCCAAAAAAATATATTCATAATCTTCAGTAGCTTAGGCCTATATCTAGCCTCAGAGCCACCATATTTAAGAAACTCATTTACCACAGTATCAGCATTTGTGGCTTTATTATTTTTTAATCCCTTTAGAACTGTCACTAATTCTTCCTTACAAAACAAATCTTTCTTCACATTCAAGGTATCACAAAATTTTTCACTCTCCATCCAACTGTCGAAAAAGGGTTAGCAAATTCTTCACAAATTTCCTCTGGATTTGTAGGAATATTTCCTGAGGGATTTCTCCAGATGATTGTCCTTAATGGATGATTTTAAGCCCTTAATGGGGCCTGAAGAGGTAAAACAGTCCATATAATAACCAAAAGTTTGAAAACATATTTCCAAAAGAAAAAAAACTGGATGTATAATTGCCAATATAATTGTCAGATATAATTGCCAATTGCAGCTGAACCAGAAACCAGGATGAAGATATCTCCTGGCTCCCATATCTGGGTTTATCTCCCTGTACTGAAATTGCTTACCCTATAGCTCTGAAAATAAAAATTATCCTTAAAAAAACTGCTGACACTTACGGCTCTCAACTGATACTAAGTTTTTGAATTTTTTGCTGTTTTTGATATTTTACTTAAAAGTACAAATATAAGCGTGAACTTAAAATTAATGACTTAAATATTTTTTTTCACAAAATTTTTCATTGTTATTTGGAATTACTTTGTCAGGAGCTTTCAAATGAGATGTTACATGACTATATTCAAAAAAAAATATTATTTTGACTGTTACGCCTATTGAGGTGGAGGCAGACCAATTTTGTTGCTTAATTTTTTATTCAAAAGCTGTCAATTAGCACATCATTTAAAAGCTATCTTTCTTCTAAACATGTTTCAAAGGTTATTTTCTACAAGAAACCTAAAATGGCCTAACTAATCCTCTTTTGCCTCTCATCTCCCCTTTCCTCCCAAACCCTCCTTATCAAAACAAGACAAATGAAAATTCGTAAAAAGAAATTTGTTATACTAAGATATATCTGAAATGGAGAAGGTTTCATTCCATAGGAATGTCCTAGCTCCATAAACCCCCCCACCGCTGAATATAAGTACCTCCCAAAGAAATACATGGCAAATTTAAATTTGGTTCAAAAACTATTAGATAAGACTTGGATATTTAAAATATTTTTGTCAGGAGCTTTCAAATGAGGTGTTGCATGACTATATTCAATTATATTTTATCTTTACTGTTACAGAGGTAGTCTAGAGGTAGGCCAAATGAGGTCTTTCATTTTTTGTCAAAGCTTATCAAACAGCACATCATTTGAAATCAATCCTTCTTCTGAATATGTTTTTAGCGTTATGTTCTACATTAAACCTAAAAGGGCCACACAAATCCTCTTTTGCCTTTGATCTCCCCTTTCCTCTCAAACCCTCCATGTCAAAACAAGAAAAATGAAAATTCGTAAATAGATTCTTTATAGTAAGGTATACCTTAAATGGAGAAGGTTTCCTTCCCTAGGAATGTCCTAGCTCCATACCCCCCCTACCCCTGAATATAAGTACCTCCCAAAGAAAAACATGGCAAATTCAAATTTTGTTCAAAAACTATAGAATAAGACTTAGATATTTAAAATATTTATGTCAGGAGCTTCCAAATGAGGTGTCGCATGACTATATTCAATTATATTATATTTTTACTGTTATGGAGGTAGTCAAGAGGTAGACCAAATGAGGTTTTTCACTTTTTGTCAGAGCTTATCAAACAGCACATCATTTGAAAGCTATCCTTCTTCTGAATACGTTTCTAGCGTGTTTTTCTACATTAAACCTAAAAGGGCCACACCAATCCTCTTTTGCCTTTCATCTCCCCTTTCCCCTCAAACCCTCCATGTCAAAACAAGAAAAATGAAAATTCGTTATAAGATTCATTATGGTAAGATATATCTTAAATGGAGAAGTTTTCCTTGCCTAGGAATGTCCTAGCTTTATAAACCCTCCTACCTCTGAATGTAAGTACCTCCCAAAGAAAAACATGGCAAATTCAAATTTGGCTCAAAAATTATTGCATAAGACTTAGATATTTAAAATCTTTATGGCAGGACCTTTCAAATGAGGTGTTGCATGACTATATTCAATAATATTTTATCTTTACTGTTACAGAGGTAGACTAGAGGTAGGCCAAATGAGGTCTTTCATTTTTTGTCAAAGCTTATTAAACAGCACCTCATTAGAAAGCCATCCTTCTTCTGAATACGTTTCTAGCGTTGTTTTCTACATTAAACCTAAAAGGGCCACACAAATCCTCTTTTGCCTTTCATCTCCCCTTTCCCCTCAAACCCTCCATGTCAAAACAAGAAAAATGAAAATTCGTTAAAAGATTCACTATGGTAAGATATTTCTTAAATGGAGAAGTTTTCCTTGCCTAGGAATATACTAGCTTTATAAACCCTCCTACCTCTGAATGTAATTACCTCCCAAAAAAAAACATGGCAAATTCAAATTTGGCTAAAAAATTATTTCCTAAGACTTAGATATTTAAAATCTTTATGGCAAGAGCTTTCAAATGAGGTGTTGCAAGACTGTATTCAATCATATTTTATTTTTAGTGTTATGGAGGTAGTCTAGAGGTAGTCCAAATGAAGTTTTTCACTTTTTGTCAAAGCTTATCAAACAAAACATCATTTGAAAGCTATCCTTCTTCTGAACATGTTTCTAGTGTTGTTTTCTACATCAAACCTAAAAGGGCCACATAAATTCTCTTTTGCCTCCCATCTCCCCTTTCCTCTCAAACCCTCCATGTCAAAACAAGAAAATGAAAATTCGTAAAAAAATTTGTTATAGTAACATAAATCTTAAATGGAGATGTTTTCCTTGCCTAGGAATGTCCTAGCTCCATAACCCCCTACCCCTGAATATAAGAAACTCCCAAAGAAAAACATGGCAAATTCAAATTTGGTTAAAAAACTATTGCATAAGATTTAGATATTTAAAATCTTTATTTCAGGAGCTTTCAAATGATGTGTTGCATGACTATATTCAATTATGTTTTATTTTTACTGTTATGGAGGTAGTCTAGAGTCAGGCCAAATGAGGTTTTTCGCTTTTTGTCAAAGCTTATCAAACAGCACATCATTTGAAAGCTATCCTTCTTCTGAACTTGTTTCTAGTGTTGTTTTCTGAATCAAACCTAAAAGGGCCACACAAATCCTCATTTTCCTCCCATCTCCCCTTTCCTCTCAAACCCTCCATGTCAAAACAAGAAAATTGAAAATTCGTAAAGAGATTCGTTATAGTAAGATATATCTTAAATACAGAAGTTTTCATTGCCCAGGAATGCCCTAGCTCCATAAACCCCCCACCCCTGAATATAAGTACCTCCCAAAGAAAAACATGGCAAATTCAAATTTGGTTCAAAAACTACTGGATAAGACTTGGATATTTAAAATCTTTATGCCAGGAGCTTTCAAATGAGATGTCGCATGACTATATTCAATTACATTTTATTTTTCTGTTATGGAGGTAGTCTAGAGGTAGGCCAAATGAGGTGTTTCATTTTTTGTCAAAGCTTATCAAACAGCACATCATTTGAAAGCTATCCTTCTTCTGAATATGTTCCTAGCGTTGTTTTCTACATTAAACCTAAAAGGGCCACACAAATACACTTTTGCCTCACGTCTCCCCTTTCCTCTCAAACCCTCCCTGTCAAAACTATGAAAATGACACTTCGTGAAAAGATTTGTTATAGTAACATATATTTTAAATGGAGAAATTTTCCTTGCCTAGGATTATCCTAGCTCCATAAACCACCCTACCCATGAACATAAGTACCTCCCAAAGAAAAATATTGCAAATTCAAATTTGGTTTAAAAATTATTGCATAAGACTTAGATATTTAAAATCTTTATGTCAGGAGCTTTCAAATGAGGTGTCGCATGACTATATTCAATTATATTTTATTTTTTATCGTTAGGCCTATGGAGGTAGTCTAGAGGTAGGCCAAATGAGGTTTTTCGCTTTTTGTCAAAGCTTATCAAACAGCACATCATTTGAAAGCTATCCTTTTAAATATATTTCTAGCGTTTTTTTTTCTACATTAAACCTAAAAGAGCCACATCATTTGAAAGCTATCCTTCTTTTAAATATGTTTCTAGCGTTTTTTTTCTACATTAAACCTAAAAGGGCCACACAAATCCTCTTTTGCCTCCCATCTCCCCTTTCCTCTCAAACCCTCCATGTCAAAACAAGAAAAATCAAAATTCGTAAAGATATTCGTTATAGTAAGATATAAATAAAAAAACAAGTTTTTTAAACTGAAAGTAAGGAGCGACATTAATACTTATAACAAACAGAAATTATTCCGTATATGAAAGGGGCTGTCCCCTTCTCAACGCCTCGCTCTTTGCACTAAAGTTTTTTATTGTTTAAAAAATTTAATTTGTGAGACAGTCAAACTTTAGCGTACAGAGCGAGGCGTTGAGGCGGGAACAGCCCCTGTCATACTCGGAATAATTTCTCTTCGTCTTAAGTTTTAATTTCGCTCCTTACTTTCAGTTTAAAAAACTTGTTTTGTTTATTTAATTTCTGATCGTTTTTTAGTTAATGCAGCTTTTATTTTTGCTCACCGTCTTTGAATAAGTAAACCAAATTTGCAAAAAAATTTTACTCTTCTTTTGCTAAATGGCAGTCTCTAAATTTGGTTCTGAAGTAAATTCACAAAGTAACAGGTAACGAACTTCTATATTCGTGTATTTTTCTTCTGGCAAAAAATACAAAGTTGCAGGTTTTTGCAGATATGAGCTTGAAACCAATGTAAAAGGGTTTTCTGATACTCTGAATCTGACAGTGTTATTTTCATTAAAATTCTATTACTTGTAGGGGGTGTTTCTCCCCTCTTTAAAGATCAGGTAAATTTTCTCAGGATCTTAGAGTTTTATTAGTAATACTAAACCTAATAAAATTTATATATTCAGAATCAGCATTATAAGCCCATTCTTTTGATATGTTTATTTTTATCAAAATTCCGTTTTTAAAAGTTCCGATTACTATTGAGCCATATCGCTTGTTTTTTTTATTGTTTATTTTTATTGCGTATATGTTATTACGTATATGAGGAGGTTCTCCCCTTAGTCAGTACCACGCTCTTTACGTTAAAAGTAAAAAAAAAAATTAATTCACAAACCCCTGAATCACGAAGGCCGTTTAATTAGAATAGATAGCTCTTTTGAAAGCACTACAAAAAACTGTAGCGTAACGAGCAAGGTATTGACTTGGGGGAGAACCCCCATATATACGTAATAATTTCTGTTCGTTTGAAGTTCTAATGTTGCTTCTTATTTTCAGTTGAAAAAGCTTGTTTCTTTAATTTAATTTCTGATCGTTTTTTAAATAATGCTTGGAAATCCGGCGCCCCCGTAATAGAAATGTCCCTTACCCCAAACAAAAAGCAGCCCCGTAAATATTCTCATGATTAATCCCCTCCTCCAGCCCCCCCCCCCCCCAACAGAAAAAAATCCTTCCTGAAAATGTCTGTATACTTCCCAATAACCAATACTATATGTAAGCTATGGGCAAAGTTCATAACTTGCACCCCTTCCACTGGGACCTGTGGGGATTAAGTCATCCTAAAAGACATATTTATTAGATTTTTGACTATGCTGAACAAAATGGCTATCTCAAAATTTTAATTGGGTTACTTTGAGCAAAAAAATGAGCATTGGAGGGGGCCTAGTTGCCCTCCATTTTTTGGTCACTTTAAAAGGGCACTAGAACTTTTAATTTCCGTTCCAATGAACCCTCCTACGATATTCTAGGACCACTGGGTCAATACGATTACCCCTGGGGAAAAAAAAACAAATAAACACGCATCCGTGATGTTTCTTCTGGCAAAAAATCGAAAATGCCACATTTTTGTAGATAGGAGCTTGAAACCTCTGCAGTAGGGTTCTCTGATACACTGAATATGATGGTGTGATTTTCCTTAAGGTTCTAAAACTTTTAGGGATCTTCCCCCTTTTTTCAAAAATCAGCCAAATTTTCTCAGGTGCGTAAATTTTGATGGATAAGATTAAACTTGACGAAACCAGTAATCAAATGGAAATTTGAAATAAAAATTAAAATCTGATTCTTTTGATGTATCTATTGGTATCAAAATTCCGTTTTTTAGAGTTTCGGTTACCATTGAGCCGGGTCGCTCCTTACTTACAGTTTGTTACCACAAACTGTTTGATATCTTAAATAGAGAGGTTTTCATTGCCTCGGAATTCCCTAGCTCAATCAACCCCCTTTCCCTGAATATAAGTACCTCCCAATGAGAAACATGGCAAATTCAAATTTGGTTAAAAAACTATTGGATAAGACTTGGATATTTAAAATATTTGTGTCGGGAGCTTTCAATGAGGTTTTGCATGACTGTATTCAATTATGTTTTATTTTTACTGTTATGAAGGTAGTTTAAAGGTAGCCCAGATGAGGCTTTTCATTTTCTGTTAAAGCTTATCAAACACCAGACCATTTGACAGCTATCTTTATTTTGAACATTTTTTTAGTGTTATTTTCTGCATCAAACCTAAAAGGGCCACATAAATCCTCTTTTGCCTCCAATCTCGCCTTTCCTCTCAAACCCTCAATGTTAAAACAAGAAAAATGAAAACTTGTAAAAAGATTCTTTTTAGTAATATATATCTTAAATGGAGAAGGTTTTCTTGCCTAGGAATGTCTTAGCTCTATAATCCCTCCTACCTCTGAATATAAGTACCTTCCAAAGAAAAACATGGCAAGCTCAAATTTGGCTCAAAAACTATTGGATAAGACTTGGATACTTAAAATTTTTTTGTCAGGAGCTTTCAAAGGAGGTGTTGCATAACTATCATCAGAGAGGCTCATTAAAACGTAGATTGAATATGCTAGTGCCTTTTTTAAGTGACCGAAAACATTGGAGGGCAACTAGCCCCTCATCCCAAAGTCGTCCTATAACAATTTGTTTAACATAGTTCAAAGGTCCAATAAATATGGTTTTGATGATGATATGACCTTCCATAGTCCCTGGGGGAGGGCTGTACGTGGTATCGGGTGTATCGGTATCGCAGTATCGGTATCGGTCATATTGGTATCACATATATCGTATCGGTCATATCAGTATCCTGTGTTTTATTTTCAGTCATTTTCTAGGCTCATTTTTCAAAGCATGTCCCGGGAAGGAAATATATCAGGAGTTTCCAAATGAGGTGTCACGTGGCTATTTAAAAACAAAAAAATACCATTATTGTATTTAGCCCAGCTTAGATTTAGCCGAAACAAGTTTTTTTTAGTGTCAAGTTTTCAAATAGCACATCATTAGAAAGCTCTCGTTCTAAATTTATTTATAGCATTATTTTCTAAATCACACCTTAAAGGGCCACACAAAACCTATTTAGCCTCTCACATCCGCTTTCCTCTCAATCACTCCTTCACACCAAGATAAATGAAAATTCGTAAAGAGTCTGAGTAAAGCTGAATATACCTGCTAGATATTTAACTTAGTGGATGCAGCTCAAGGCTAATTGCCTTTCAGTTAGCGTAAGATTTAAAAGATATTCAAGACGCAAGATTAAAAAAATATTCCTCCCTTCCGATTAATCCAGAAGGGAGGAAAAGGAAAGAAAAGAATGAAAATTTAAAATGTGGTAGTGTTGTCATTTCAGCTTATTTGATTCATATATAAAAGTATGTTTATTTTATGCAATGTAAAATTAAGCTGAAGTTATACTGTAAAGTATTAGGGATAAATTTAAGACGCCTTTTCCTGGTCTCATGTTAGCAGAGTTTGTTATATATTTCAACCAGAGCTTGGTCCAGGGGGGGGGGGGGGGCTTTCGGGACTAAAGTTATTCGTGAGAAAGGGTTTTGTCCCAGGCCGGTCGAACAGCCAATAGCTGGGACTTCCGATTCTAGAGAGTTGGGGCCAAGCGTATACCTTTAAAAGGCAGTCCATCTTTCGCCGTCGTCTTAGTTGTTTGTTCTTCTGCTACCTTATTTTCTCTGTATGTGTATTCTCACGTCATTAAATAAAGACCATATACCGACGTTTATTGACTATCAGTACAAAGGGAGGTACTACTCGTGACAGGACCACGTGGTTTATGGTCCTAATATGGGCATAGAGTCATTAGGGAGAACACCTGGTTAATGGGGTCAATGACCTAAATTTCCAAGGTCGATGTTGTTGTTGTTGTTGTAAGTGCACGCTCTCAGCGAATGTCAAGGTCGATATTGTTGTTGTTGTAAGTGCACGCTCTCAGCGAATGTCAAGGTCGATGTTGTTGTTGTTGTAAGTGCACGCTCTCAGCGAATGTCAAGGTGTTCAGAAATAGGAAACAGTATTTGTTGTTGTTGTTGTTCTGGGCACACTCGAGGCGAATGTTATGAGTTTCCAGAAATAGAAAACATTTAGATCACGTGTTTCCTTCTCAGCCAATCAGCGAATCGGTTACATACCCCTTCTCAGCCAATCAGAGGGCTTGCTTAAATATTAGCGGCGGAGGGAATATGAGGAAACGATTTTTGCTATAGTTTTATTAGTCTGTGAATAGAATTCGCTAAGTTTTTAGTTAGCAGTGTAATAAAATGAGTGAACAAGTTGAGTTAGAAATATCCTTTTATTGCAACTGTTCTATTTGTAAAGGACATTTTCATGATTTTGAACATTCTCGTGAACCTAATGCATTTTTAGACAGCATAGAGGCAGAGACAGATGAGAAGAATCTGGAAGAAACGAGAAGAAAAATTATATGTGACATGGAGAGAAATTTATATCGGTTGCAAGTATGTTCACATAAAAGAAGGATTGATATGATGGAAAAGGAAGATCAAAAGAAGAGACTGGTAAAAGAGGGCTTTCTCTATAGTGTAAAAGACAGCAGTGAAAACCCAATGAAAAATGTATATAAAGCAAGATATAACTCGGGTTATTATGATGATTATGTTCTAAGAGAAGAGAAAAAGTTATCCTTTAAGAGACAACATAAGAGGTCATTCTATGAAAAGAATTTTAAACAACGGAAACCGGGGTGGAAGAGTTCTCATATATGATTTAACGTTAAATCTAATTATTAATATGTATAATGAGTTTTATATTGTAATCATACAATAAGTTTGTTTGTATTATTTTAATTTTCATATACTAGATATATATAAAGTGAGGATACCATCAGAGACTTCTGAATATGAATAGTTCAGTTTAATTAGATCACTCCATAGAGTATTATCAGTCCACAACCAAGTTTTCTATCAAAGATAACAAAAAATAATTCATTCTTTCTAATATTTATTCTCATGAATTATCAATATTCACAATGCTTTTTAAATAAACTATATCTGGTTCAATTATCTGAATATCTATGTCACCATCCTCCACTACCACTATATCTACCAGAGGGGGTGGTATACATTCAATTTCAACATCCGGTTCATCATTTATTGATATATCAATCAATGGGGTGGGTCTATATTCAAATAAATCGCCGCGTACTCCTATTGTAGGCAAACTAGGAGCCAACCGCTCGTCATCCTCTATGCAAAGACGACCTGAAGGCCACCGCCATACCAGATCTTCCGACGTATACGACAGACCCTCTTCCGTATAATTTACTTCTAGCACATCATCAGTACCTTCGACGGTTGTAGTATTACAAAGAAGGACCTCCTCATCAAGTGAGAGATCCCAACCAAGCCATACATTCTAAAAGATTGATAACACTGTGATCAAAAACTAGAGTTTCCTGCGGTAAACCTATATTAGTTCAGATTTTACGGGAATAGTTTATTTTCGAACCAAAGAAATGTATTTACCATAATTTTCATACAAAAACTAGAGTTCTGGTGCACTGGTGAGTTGTAGTAGTAGTAGTAGTACTAGATGAACCAAAATAACAACACTATTAAGATTTGAATGAATTTATCTCTCTTTGGGACAACTAAATAAAGTAATAGGATATGATGTCGTCAACAAAGTGAAAATCCGCATAAGAACTCCAAACAGTTTTGTGTAATTGATTTTAAAAAATTTTTTATTTTGATCTCTTTCCACATAGCAAATATTTTTCATAGTTAAGGGGGGGGAGGAGTACTGTTAGATACGGCACGCTGAGATTCATAACTATAATGTCCTCATGAAAATAAGGACCCCACTTGATGGATATATATCTAATTTGGAATGGAGAGAGCCTGATCATTTGAATATATATTTGTGACGTATATCCGTATTCACACAAAAACTCTTTATATTATCTCTTATATACATGTAAAATTCCATGTAGCGAAGGGGGGAAAGACAAATTCCTCTATGTATATGAAGGTTCATCAAATTCTAACCAAAATACAGGACTGTTTTCTTCCTCAAATAAAGATTAAACCATTATTTCCATTAACTTTATTAATCTTTACTCCTTCCATGACTAATGTTCATGATTTTAAAATTTCGTGCTTTTGATTTTATATTGATGAAGAATTTAAGCACAATTTCAACTAGTTATTTTTTTTTGTCCAGAATAGATGAAAGGTCGAATACCTGAATTAAACTAAGAGGTTTCAGTTTCAGGAAAAAATTGCGTTTTGACATCATTTGACAATTTACTAATTTTAAAGTTTTCTTTAGTTTCAAAAATGTTTTTTATCAGTCATCATCTTTTAATCATTCACAAACAATACTAAAGAAAACGACTTTCCACGGTTTATTGATGTTAAATTATTAAGAAGGCTATCATTTCTTTGAAATACACATTTTACATTTTTAATTTTCATGCTTTTGATAAGTATCTTGTCCTTTTGGTGTAAATTGCAGCTGAAGGCTTATCGCAAAATCGCTGTTTCAAGTTTTTTCATATACTAAAATTGAAGAGGCTAGAAAATGCAAAAAATTCTTTTTACCCGAATATTCTTCAGAGCCCAACCTAACTACGACCTGAAAACAATAATATAACTTATAGTTGGACAAAATTTTTTTTAATATCTCTTTCCTAACATCATTTGGAACTTGCAAATTATTATAAGTAGTAACTAATTACTTAATTTTTAATGAACTTATAATTAATTGAACCAACAATCCAAATTTTTTGATACCACAACAATAAATGGCAAACGAAAAAATAATATAAAAAACTACAATATTTTAAGAAGTACAGAATTTGGCTCATGAAATTGAATAGAACAACGGACTATTACAAATATCTTCAGAATCAAAATCTGACACAGTCAAATAAAGGTCCATCCTGCATTTTTGGTCATTCATCCCCCCCGCCAAACAAGCAGTGCAGTTAAAACCTACTTAGAATCTGTACTTAGACCTTGAAACTAGAAGAAACTAAATTTTCTGTAAAGTTATGTCTAGCGATAAACTTATTAGAGTGACAGAAACTTTTTTTCCACAACCCACAAGAGGGCATTTTTTCAACTAAAAGTAAAGAGCTACTAGACTAAATCAAACATGTGCTGAAATAATAACGAATAATTGTTCAAAACTAAATTTTCTGCAAAGTTATGTCTAGTGATAAAATTATTAAAGTGACAAAAACTTTTTTCTATAAGAGAACATTTTTCAACTAAAAGTAAAGAGATACAGGACTAAATCAAGCATGTGCTGAAATAACAACGAATAACTGTTAAAACTTAAATTTTCTGTAAATCTATGTCTAGCTATAAACTTGTTAGATTGATAAAAACTTTTTTTTTTCATATGAGGACATTTTCAACTAACAGTACAGCGACGGTTGAGGCGGAGCCAGTCCCAATCACATACAGAATAATTTTTGATCGTCTTGAGTTTTAGTGTTGTTTCTTACTTCCAACTGAAAACTTATTTTTTTTAATTTGATGTTTTACCTTTTTTCAAATCGTGTCATAAATATCAGTTTGAATAGACCCTCTCTTATCAGTTTAATTCGATTTGAGTACTGGATCGATTCGAGCAGCAAATATTTTTTCAAAAATGCTGCCATTAGTCATAATGCATATGCTGAAAATGTACTATTATGTTACTATAACAGTTACTAATGCAGTTACATAAAAGTTACTATGTTACTATAAAAAAATCTTTTTACGAATCATTTTTCTTGTTTTGACATGGAGGGTTAGAGAGGAAAGGGGAGATGGGAGGCAAAAGAGGATTTGTGTGGCCCTTTTAGGTTTAATGTAGAAAACAACTCTAGAAACATGTTCAGAAGAAGGATAGCTTTCAAATGATGTGTGTTTTGATAAGCTTTGATAAAAAATGAAAGACCTCATTTGGCCTACCTCTAGACTACCTCCATAAGGGTGACAATAAAATATAATGGAATTTGGTCATGCAACACATCATTTGAAAGCTCCTGACCAAAATATTTTAAATATTGAAGTCATATCCAAAAGTTTTTTTAACAAAATTTGAATTTGCCATGTTTTTCTTTGGGAGGTATTTAAATTCAGGGATTTGGGAGTTTATGGAGCTAGAACATTCCAGGGCAATGAAAACATCTCCATTCAAGATATGTCTAACTATAATAAATCTCTACGAGTTTTCATTTTCTTGTTTTGACATGGAGGGTTTGAGAGGAAAGGGGAGATGGGAGGCAAAAGAGGATTTGTGTGGACCTTTTAGGTTTAATGTAGAAAACAACGCTAGAAACATGTCCAGAAGAAGGATAGCTTTCAAATGATGTGCTGTTTGATAAGCTTTGACAAAAAATGAAAGACCTCATTTGGCCTACCTCTAGACTACCTCCATAACAGTGAAAATTAAATATAATTGATCATAGTCATGCGACACCTCATTTGAAAGCCCCTGACATAAAGGTTTTAAATATTCAAGTCTTATCCAATAGTTTTCGAACCAAATTTGAATTTGCCATGTTTTTCTTTGGGGTGGGGTTTTTCTTTGCCATGTTTTTACTTATATTCAGGGGTGGGGGGTTTATGGAGCTAGGGCATTCCTGGGCAATGAAACATTCTCTATTTAAGAAATATCTTACTATAACGAATCTCTTTACGAATTTTCATTTTTCTTGTTTTGACAAGGAGAGTTTGAGAGGAAAGGGGAGATGGGAGGCAAAAGAGGATTTGTGTGGCCTTTTTAGGTTTGTTTCAGAGAACAACACTAGAAACTTGTTCAGGAGAAGGGTAGCGTTCAAATGTTGTGCTGTTTGATAAGCTATGAAAAAAAGCAAAAAACCTCATTTGGTCTACCTCTAGACTACCTCCATAACGATAAGAAATAAAATATAATTGAATATAGTCATGCGACACCTCATTTGAAAGCTCCTGACATAAAGATTTTAAATATCTATGTCTTATGCAATAGTTTTTGAACCAAATTTGAATTTGCCATGTTTTTCTTTGGGAGGTACTTATATTCAGGGGTAGGATGGTTTATGGAGCTAGGACATTCCTAGGCAAGGAAAACTTCTCCATTTAATATGTATGTTACTATAACAAATCCTTTTACGAACTTTAATTTTTCTTATTTTGACACGGAGGGTTTGAGAGGAAAGGGGAAATGGGAGGCAAAAGAGAATATGTGTGGCCCTTTTAGGTTTAATTTAGAAAACAACGCTATAAACATGTCAGAAGAATGGTATATTTTAAATGATGTGCTGTTTGATAAGCTTTGACAAATAATAAAAGACCTCATTTGACCTACCTCTAGACTACCTCTGTAACAGTAAAGATAAAATATAATTGAATATAGTCATGCGACACCTTATTTGAAATCTCCTTATATAAAGGTTTTAAATATCAATGTCTTATCCAATATTTTTTTAACGAAATTTAAATTTGCTATATTTTTCTTTGGAAGGACATTATATATCGGTTTGGGGGGATTACTGAGCTAGGGCATTCCTGGGCAATGAAAACTTCTCTATTTAAGATATATCTTAATTTAGCGAATCTCTTTACGAATTTTCATTTTTCTTGTTTTGACATGGAGGGTTTGAGAGGAAAGGGGAGATGGGAGGCCGAAGAGAATTTGTGTGGGCCTTTTAGATTTGTATCAGGAAACAACACTAGAAACCTGTTCAGAAGAAGGGTAGCTTTCAAATGGTAGTGTGTTTGATAAGCTTTGACAAAAAGTAAAAACCCTCATTTGGTTTACCTCTAGATTACCTTCATAACGATAAAAAATAAAATATAATTGAATATAGTCATGCGACACCTCATTTGAAAGCTCCTGACATAAAGATTTTAAATATCTATGTCTTATGCAATAGTTTTTGAACCAAATTTGAATTTGCCATGTTTTTCTTTGGGAGTTACTGATATTCAGGGGTAGGATGGTTTATGGAGCTAGGACATTCCTGGGCAAGGAAAACATCTCCATTTAAGATGGATGTTACTATAACAAATCCTTTTACGAACTTTCATTTTTCTTGTTTTGACATGGAGGGTTTGAGAGGAAAAGGGAGATGGGAGGCAAAAGAGGATTTGTGTAACCCTTTTAGGTTTAATGTAGAAAACAACGCTAGGAACATGTTCAGAAGAAGGATAGCTTTCAAATGATGTGCTGTTTCATAAGCTTTGACAAAAAATGAAAGACCTCATTTGGCCTACCTCTAGACTACCTCTGTAATAGTAAAGAGAAAATATAATTGAAAATAGTCATGCGACACCTCATTTGATAACTCCTGATATAAAGATTTTAAATATCGAAGTCTTATCCAATAGTTTTTGAACCAAATTTTATTTTGCAATTTTTTTCTTGGGTAGTTTCTTATATTCAGGGGTGGGGGGTTTTTTGAGTTAGGGAAATCGTGTGAAATTAAAACTTCTCTATTTAAGATATATCTTACTATAAAGAATCTCTTTACGAATTTTCATTTTTCTTGTTTTGACATGGAGGGTTTGAGAGGAAAGGGGAGATGGGAGGAAAAAGAGGATTTGTGCGGCCCTTTCTGATTTGTTTCAGAAAACGACACTAGAAACATGTTCAGAAGAAGGGTAGCTTTCAAATGATGTGCTGTTTCATAAGCTTTGACAAAAAATGAAAGACCTCATTTGGCCTACCTCTTGACCACCTCTGTAACAGTAAAGATAAAATATAATTGAATATAGTCATGGAACAACTAATTTGAAAGCTCATTATATAAGTACTTTAAATATCCAATTATTATACAATATTTCTATAAAAAATTTTATTTGGGCCAGATTTTTCTTTGTGAGTTAATTATATGTAGGAGAGGGGGGTTTCGGGAGCTAGCATATTCCTTAGCAAGGAAAACTTCTCCATTTGAGATGTATGTTACTATAACAAATCCTTTTACGAACTTTCATTTTTCTTGTTTTGACATGGAGGGTTTGAGAGGAAAGGGGAGATGGGAGGCAAAAGAGGATTTGTGTGGCCCTTTTAGGTTTAATGTAGAAATCAACGCTAGGAAAATGTTCAGAAGAAGGGTATCTTTCAAATGATGTGCTGTTTCATAAGCTTTGACAAAAAATAAAAGACCTCATTTGGCCTACCTCTACACTACCTCTGTAACAGTAAAGATAAAATATAATTGAATATAGTCATGCGACACCTCATTTGAAAGCTCCTGATATAAAGGTTTTAAATATCCAAGTCTTATCCAATAGTTTTTAAATTTGCCATGTTTTTCTTTGGGAGATACTTATAGTTTGGGTTGGGGGGTTTATGGAGATAGGGCATTCCGGGGCAATGAAAACTTCTCAATTTAAGATATATCTTACTAAAATGAATATCCTTACGAATTTTCATTTTTCCTGTTTTGACATGGAGGCTTTGAGAGGAAAGAGGAGATGGGAGGCTAAAGAGGATTTGTGTGGCCCATTTAGATTTGTTTCAGAAAACTACACTAGAAACATGTTCAGACGAAGGGTAGCTTTCAAATGATGTGTCGTTTGATAAGCTTTGACAAAAAGCAAAAAACCTCATTTGGTCTACCTCTAGACTACCTCCATAACGAAAAAAAATAAAATATAATTGAATATAGTCAAGCGACACCTCATTTGACAGCTCCTGACATAAATATTTTAAATATCTAAGTCTTATGCAATAGTTTTCGAACCAAATTTAAATTTGCCATGTTTTTCTTTGGGAGGTACTTATATTCAGGGGTAGGGTGGTTTATGGAGCTAGGACATTCCTAGGCAAGGAAAACTTCTCCATTGAAGATGTATGTTACTACAAAAAATCTTTTTACGAACTTTCAGTTTTCTTGTTTTGACATGGAGGGTTTGAGAGGAAAGGGGAGATGGGAGGCAAAAGAGGATATATGTGGCCCTTTTAGGTTTAATGTAGAAAACAACGCTAGGAACATGTTCAAAAGAAGGATAGATTTCAAATGATGTGCTGTTTCATAAGCTTTGACAAAAAATGAAAGACCTCATTTGGCCTACCTCTAGACTACCTCTGTAACAATAAAGATAAAATATAATTTAATATAGTAATGCGACACCTCATTTGAAAGCTCCTGACATAAAGATTTTAAATATCCAAGTTTTATCCAATAGTTTTTTAACCAAATTTAAATTTGTCATGTTTTTCTTTGGGAGGTACTTATATTCAGGGGTAGGGTGGTTTATGGAGCTAGGACATTCCTAGGCAAGGAAAACTTCTCCATTTAAGATGTATGTTACTATAACAAATCTCTTTACGAATTTTTATTTTACTTGTTTTGACAAGGAGGGTTTGGGAGGAAAGGGGAGATGGGAGGCAAAAGAGGATTTATGGGGCCGTTTTAGGTTTGATGTAGAAAATAACCTTTGAAAAATGTTTAGAAGAAAGATATCTTTAAAATGATGTGCTGATTTATAGCTTTTGTGTAAAAAATTAAGCAACAAAATGTTTTTGCCTCCACCTCAATAGGCCTAACAGTTAAAATAATATTTTTTTAATATAGTCATGTAACACCTCATTTGAAAGCTCCTAACAAAGGAATTCCAAATAACAGTGAAAAATTCCGGCAAAAAAATATTTCAGTCATTAATTTTAAGTTCACGCTTATATTTGTACTTTTAAGTAAAATATCAAAAACAGCAAAAAAATTCAAAAATTTGGTATCAATTGAGAGATGTAAGTGTCAGCAGTTTTTTTTAAGGATAATTTTTATTTTCAGAGCTATAGGGTAAGCAATTTTAGGTCAGGGAGATAAACCCGGAGATGGGAGCCAGGAGATAACTTCATCCTGGTAACCAGGAATAGTAACTATTATTTGGTACTATCCCATTATGTGAGCCTCTCTAAAAAGTCAAGTTTGGTTAGGCCTAATGCTAATGAAATAAAATTAAATAGGATGAATATATAATAGTTTAGAAACAAATTTGGGCTATATATTTGCACATTGGGGGTGGGGGCAAAGCATTGCATATATTAAATATGTAAACTAACCTAGGTACCTTTCCCACCCGCTCCCCCCTTAACCCCAAAAAACCACAGTTTAACATTGTATAAGCAATGAAGACCTTGCTATCATTGCCTGCTCTGTAACAGTTAAGACTTCAAAAATTGGTTTTATCATTGCCTACTCTATAGTGATTAACCCAAGAGGCCTGCATAATGGGATAGTACCTATTATTTTCCTTAGCTTAGTCTTACCAGCAAAATGGTAGCCTAATTGAAGACAAATTTGAAGAAACTTTCAAAAAGAGCTTGAAACCCCTAAAAAATGACCTCAGTTATGCTGAAGGGGTTTCAGGCTCTTTTTAAAAATTCCTACAACATTGTTTTCAAAATAACATATAACTATTAATACTAAGGAAAGTGATATTTACCAATCCTGAATCAGCTACAAATGGTAAATATTTTTCTCTAGCCATTCTGCATAGAAATCTGTTTTAAAACTTTTGATTACTATGGGCTGTTTCAAGACCTTGTAGCCCTTTAAGGGTTCAAAATAGGATTTTCCCCAGAAGTAATTATTGAATTATATAGGATGTATAATTGTATAGCCTAGGCATAAAAAAGGCATCAATTGATACATTTGCTTTTTTTATTGGCCTAGCTAGCCTAAATTATGTTGCAAATTGCAAATTTATCGAATTTAATTCTATAAAGGTTCCTTCATTTAACATAGGCTAGAATATACTTTATGAGATGTATAGAGCTTTAGGTAAATATTTTGCTGTTCATACTATTGACTTGCAAATAAAGTGAACATACCATTAGATGGCATTTTTATGCTCTTTCTTAATATAATGATTGCTTTTCTTGCAAGTTCCATTTCAAGTCCTTTTAGGACCCTTGAAAATAATAATATCATTCTATATATTTTGGATCTAAAGATGGGCTTGAACATTTGTTTCAAACTTACTATTTCATTGTAAATCCATTGATTGTAAATTGTAACATTAATTTGTCAAGTCATCCTTATCCAGCCAAAATCTTCCTTATCCAACCAAGAGGTTAAGAAAATGCTTTTCCGACTACAACATTTTTCTACATTTGGATTTGGCATCATCCTCAGAATATAGAGTCTTACCAGACTGAATAGTGAGTCCTTTGTATTGGCAGCATGTTGGACATGGAGTTGGAAGTGGTAGCTGAAAATGGTTTCCAAGAATACACTGTTTTGGATGTAATATTAAAACAGCTTGTTTGCCAGTAATCTAAACCATTCATGTACAGCAAGCCAAAATCAAAACCTGCATTAATTTAAAGACATTCAGAAATTAAATAAAAAAAAAGTTTTTTTTAACTGAAACTCAGAAGCAACATTAAAACTTAAAACAAACAGAAATCATTCTGTATATGAAAGGGGCTTTTTGCACCTCAATACCCTGCTCTTTATGTTAAAGTTTTTATTGTTTTAAAAAATAGAGTTGTGAGAAAGATTCAAACTTTAGCATAAAGAGCAAGGCATTGAGGAGGGGACAGCACCTTTCATATATGGAATAATATCTGTTTGTTTAAGTTTTAATGTTGCTCCTTAGTTTCAGTTAAAAAAACTTGTTTTTTTTATTTAATTTCTGAACATCTTTAAATTAATGCAGGTTTTGATTTTGGCTCACTGTACATGAATAATTAAAACGAAATTGTATATTAATTTGACTTTTTTTTTGGCTAAATGGCTTTCTTGACAGTTGTTTAATTTTATTTACAAACGTTTTTATTAGTAATAAAAATGCATAACTTACAAATTAACTTACATAAAAAAACTTATATATTTGTATATTTTTATTAAGTATATTAGGGGGTTTGCCCTCCTAGTCAATACCTCGCTCTTTACGCTAAAGTTCGTATTCTTTTCCAATTCTTTAAGAATGATCCCTTAATCACAAAAGCTGTTAATTAGAATAAATAGCTCTTATGAAAGCACTAAAGAACTTTAGCATAAAGAGCAAGGTATTGACTAGGGGGTGAACCCAATCATATACGTAATAATTTCTGTTCGTTTTAAGTTTTGATATTGAAAAGTTTTCAGTTGAAAAGTTTTTCAGTTGAAAACTTGTTTTTTTTATTTAATTTCTGATTTATTTTTTAAATAATGCTGATAAATCTCGCACCCCCTTCATAGCAATGTCCCTTCTCCCATGAAAACTTCCTCCATGGAAAGATCCTCCCATGTAACCCTGATCCCCCCCCCCCAACTACCAGAAAAAATCCCTCCTGAAAATGTATATATGCTTTCCAACAACCGATGTTCCACGAAAACATTGGGCAAAGTTAATAGATTGCATGCCTTCCTCTGAGGACTATGGAGGACTAAGTCGTCTTCAAAGATATAGTTATTATATTTTTCGACCATTCTGAGCAAATCGGCACGCTTAAAGCTTTAATCAGGTGACTTTAGCAAAAAATGAGCATGAGAGGGGGCCTAGTTGCTCTCCATTTTTGTTCCTTAAAAAGGGCACTAGAACTTTTAACTTTTGTTCAAATGAGCCCTCCTGCGATATTTTAGGACCATTGCATTAATATGATCACCCCTAGGGAAAAAAACAACAAAAGTACAAGTAAATATGCATCCCTGATCTTTCTTGTGGCAAAAAATACAAAATTCCACATTTTTGCAGATAGAAGCTTGAAACCTCTATAGTAGGGTTCTCTGATACGCTGAATCTGATGGTGTCATTTTCATTAACGTTCTATGACTCTTAGGGGGTGTCCCCCCCTTTGTTTGAAAATAAGGCACATTTTCTCAGGCGCGTAATTTTTTATTGGTAAGACAAAACTTGATGAAACTTATGTATTTGAAATCAGTATAAAAATCTAATTCTAAATATAATAAAAAATCTAAATCTAAATAAAAAATTAAAATCAAAATCTAATTTGATGTATCTATTGGTATCAAAATTCCATTTTTAGAGTGTTGGTTACTATTGAGCTGGGTTGCTCCTTACTTACAGTTTGTTACCATGAACTGTTTGATTTCTGGTTGTTTTGAGTTTGAATTTTAACATGTATTTGTATCTGCTGATTTTAAGTTTAAAATGCCCTTTACTTTTCTTTGAAAAACTTCTTTTTCGAAAAGTTTTTTTTTAATTAATTTTTGTTTGTTTTATGATTGCAAAAAGTATCAAGTTTTTAAAAATACCTTATTTCAAAATCAATTTTTTTTTTCAAAATCAAATTTTCATCAAAGTATCAAAACTAGTATAAAAATAACAATATCAAAGTAAAAAGAATGGGTTTGTGCTCATCTTGGAGTTTTATTATCTGATGTTTGAACTATTTTGAACAAAATGGCTATCTCAAAATTTTTATTGGATGGGTATGGGGAAAAAAGGGTAGGGGGGGGGCTAATTGCCCTTCAATCTCTTTTGACTCTTTAAAAGTGAACTAGAACTTTCCATTTTCAATCAAATAAGCCCTCTCTGAAGTTTATACAAACATCTCCTCTATAAGAACCATATTTGCACCCAGGGCATAACTTACAATGCCTGTCCCTTGGCCCTGGGGGGTTGTGCCGACCCCAAAGTTTTAACATCTGATATCTGAAACTATTCTTAACAAAATGGCCGCCTCAAAATTTCTATTGGATTGGTTTAGGGAAGAAAAAGGCGTGGAGGGGCTAGTTGCCCTCCGATCTCTTTTGACTGCTAGAAAGTGAACTAGAACTTTAAATTTCAAATCAAATGAGCCATCTCCGAAGTTTGTTCAAGCATCCCTTTCATAAGAACCATATACGGCCCCAGGACATAACTTACAATGCCTGCCCCCTAACCCTGGAGGGTTGTTTGAGCACCAGAGTTTTTGCTATCTGACCTTTGAACTATTTAAAAAAATGGGTCTCTTAAAATTTCTATTGGATGGGTTGCGGAAAAAAACGATGGGCGTGGGGCTAGTTGCCCTCCGATTTCTTTTGACTCTTACAAATTGAACTAGACCTTTCAATTTCCATTCAAATGGGCCCTCTCTGAAGGTCCTGAGGGGTTGTGTCGATACCAGAGTTTTGTTATCTGACCTTTGAACTATTTTTAACCAAATGGCTATAATAAAAAATTTTATTGGATGCATTTGGGGGAAATGAGGCGTTGGGGGGAATAGTTGCCCTCTGATCTCTTTTGACTCTTAAAAACTGAACTAGAACTTGGAATTTCCAATCAAATGAGTCCTCTCTGAAGTTTATACGAGCATTGCATCCATAAAAGCTATATATGCCTATATAGGATTGTGTTTTTGAGCTATATAGGATTGTGTCGACCCCGGAGTTTTCGCTATATGATCTTTGACCCATTTTGAAAAAAATGGCTCTCTTAAAGTCATTATCGGATGGGTCTGAGGAAAACAGGGCGTGGAGGGAGGGGGATAATTGTCCTTCGATCTCTTTTGACTCTTAAAAACGTGAACTAGACCTTTACGTTTCCAATCAAATGAGCCCTCTCTGAAGTTTATACGGGCATCCCTTCTACAAGAACCATATATGCCCCCAGAGCATTACTTACAATGCCTGCCCCCAGGCCTGGAGGGGGGGGGGGTAGCGTCGACACATGAGTTTTTTTTATTTGTCCTTTGAACTATTTTTAACGAAATGGCTATCTTAAAATTTTCATTGGATGGGTTTGGGGAAAAAGGGGGGGGGGCTAGTTACCCTTGGATATCTTTTGACTCTTAAAAAGTGAACTAAAACTTTCAATTTCAAACCAAACAAGCCCCCTCTGAAGTTTATACAAGCACCCCTTTCATAAGAACCATATAAACAACACTAATGCCTTTTTTAATAGTCGAAAAGGATTGGAAGAAAACTAAAACCCCTCCGACGCCCATCATTTCCCCAAAAACATGCAGTAAAAATTTTGAGACAGCCATTTTGTTCAACGTAGTTGAACAGTCCGGAAATTATAACTTTGAGGATGACACTCTTCCCACAGCCCTTAGCGCAAGGGTTGTAAGTTATGCCCTGAGTGCATGTAAGGTTTTATAGAAAGCGTGGTTGTAGAAACTTCGAAAAGGGCTCATTCGATTGGAAATTGAAAGCGCTAGTTCCCTATTTAATATTCGAAAGTGATTGGAGGGCAACTAACGCCCCTCTCATGCCTACCAATTCCCCATAAAAATTTTGAGATGGACATTTTGTTCAACGTAGTTGAAAATTCTGGAAATGAGGTCTTTGCCAGCGTTGTCGTAAAAACTTCAAAAGGACTCATTCAATTGGGAACTGAGAGGGCTAATGCCCTTATCAATAGTCACAAGTGATCGGAGGGCGATTGCCCCCCACCCACACCTTTCATTTCCCCAAACACTTCCAATCATCATTTTTTTATAGCATTTTCATTGAGCGTAGTTGAAGGGTCCGGAAATTATGTTTTTCAGCATGACAACCCCCAACAGCCCTCTGGGCTGAGCTTGGAAGTTATGCCCGGGGGGCCTATAATGTCATATAGAAAGTGTTGTCGTAAAACTTCAAAAGGGGCTCTTTCGATTGGAAATTGAGAGGGCTATTGCCTTTTTTAATAGTCGAAAATAACCAGAGGGAGAATCCCCCCCACACCCATCATTTCCCCAAACATTTTTAATCAACATTTAGATACGGCCATTTTGTTCAACGTAGTTGAAAGGTCTGGAAATTATGTCTTTGAGGATGAGAACCCTCCGCCCCCCATAGCCCTCATGACCAGGGTCGTAAATTATGCCCTTGGGGCAGATAACTATTTTATAGAAAGTTTTGTCGTAAAAGCTTCAAAAAGGGCTCGTTCGATTATAAATTGAGAGGAATAGTGCCTTTTTTATTAGTCAAAGGTGATCAGAGAACAAATGTCTCCCTCCACACCTATCATTTCCCCAAACACTTCCAATCGAAATTTTGATATAGCCTTTGTGTTAAGCTTATCAGAAAAGTCTGGAAATTGTGTCTTTAAGGATAAGAAATCCCCCCAGCCCTCAGGGAAAGGGTTGTAGGTTATGCCCTGGGGACATTTAGGATTTTTATAGAAAGTGTGATCATATAAACTTCGAAGGGGGACACACGTCATGTTGTCCCGAAATGCGTTTAATAGAAATTTTGAGATAGCCATTCTTTTCAAAATAGTCTAAATATAATATAACAAGGCTTTTGGGGTTGAAACAAACACCAGAGATTGGGGGCTAGGGTTGTAAGTTATGCCCAAAGGTATTAAAGGTATTTATGGAAGGAAAGGTTGTTTAACTTCAGAAGAGGCTCAGTCTTTCTCCCTGGAAAAGACTATCAAACAGTTCGTGGTAACGAACTGTAAGTAAGGAGCGACCCGGCTCAATGGTAACCGAAACTCTAGAAAACGGGTTTTTGATACCAATAGATACATCAATAGAATCAGATTTCAATTTTGATTTTAAATATATAATTTTCATCAAGTTTAGTGCTACCCATCAAAAGTTACGTGCCTGAGAAAATTTGGCTGATTTTCAAAAAAAGGGGGAAAGACCCCCTAAAAGTTATAGAACCTTAATCAAAATCACACCATCATATTCAGCGTATCAGAGAACCCTACTGTAGAGGTTTTAAGCTCCTATCTACAAAAGTGTGGAATTTTGCATTTTTTAGCCAGAAGAAAGATCACGGATGCCTGTTTATTTTTTTATTTTTTTTTTCCCAGGGGTGATCGTATGTACCCAGTGGTCCTAGAATATCTTGGGAGGGCTCATTGGAACGGAAATTAAAAGTTCTAGTGCCCTTTTTAAGTGACCAAAAAAAATGGAGGGCAACTAGGCCCCCTCCCACGCTTATTTTTTTCCCGAAGTCACCCGATCAAAATTTTGAGATAGCCATTTTGTTCAGCATGGTCGAAAATATCATAAATTTGTCTTTTAGGATGACTTAATCCCCCGAAGTCTCCAGGGGGAGGGCTAAAAGTTATGAACTTTACCCAATGTTAACATTTAGTATTGGTTATTGGGAAGTATACAGACGTTTTCTGGTGGGGTTTTTTCTGGTTGTGGGTGGGGGGGCTGGGGGGTTATGTTGGAGGATCTGTCCATGAAGGAAGTTTTCATGGGGGAAGGGAAATTGCCATGAAGGGGGGCCGGACTTGCCAGCATTATCGATTGGTTATTGGGAAGTATACAGACATTTTCAGGAAGGATTTTTTTTATCGAGGGGGGGGGGGGCTAGAGGAGGGGGTTACTCTGGAAAATCTTTCCGTGGAGGATGTTTATTTGGGGTAAGGGATATTTCTATGAAGAGGGCGCCGGATTTCCAAGCATTATTTAAAAAACGATCAGAAATTAAATAAAAAAAACAAACAGGTTTTTTCAACTGAAAGTAAGAAGCAACATTAGAACTTAAAACGAACAGAAATTAAAACATATGTGAGGAGGCTCTCCCCAAAGTCAATGCCTCGCTCTTTACGCTACAGTTTTTTTTAGTGCTTTCAAAAGAGCTATCTATTCTAATTAAACGGCCTTTGTGATTCAGGGGTTTGTGAATAAATTTTTTTTTTAACTTTTAACGTAAAGAGTGTGGTATTGACTAAGGGGAGAACCCTCCCCCTCATATACGTAATATCATATACGTAATAAAAAAAAACAATAAAAAAAAAACAAGCGATACGGCTCAATAGTAATCGAAACTTTTAAAAACTGAATTTTGATGTCAATAAATGTATCAAAAAAATGTGTTTATAATGCTGATTCTAAATATATAAATTTTATTAAGTTTAGTATTACTCATCAAAGGCTACGATCCTGAGAAAATTTACCCGATTTTTTAAAGAGGGGGAAACATCCCCAACAAGTGAAAGAATTTTAATGAAAATCACACCGTCAGATTCAGCGTATCAGAAAACCCTATTACATAGGTTTCAAGCTCATATCTGCAAAAATCTACAACTTTGTATTTTTTGCCAGAAGAAACATATACGAATATAGAAGTTAGTTACGTAAGTTAATTTGTAAATTACGTCATAACCAAATTTAGAGATATCCATTTAGCAAAAGAAAAGTAAAATTTTTATGCAAATTTTGTTTACTTATTCAATGACGTTTAGCCAAAATAAAAGCTGAATTAACTAAAAAACGATCAGAAATTAAACAAAAAAAAAAAAGTTTTTTGAACTGAAAGTAAGGAGCAACATTAAAACTTAAAACGAACAGAAATTATTCTGTATATGAAAGGGGCTGTCCCCTCCTCAACGCCTCGCTCTTTACGCTAAAGTTAGACTCTTTCTCATAACTTTATTTTATAAAACAATAAAAAACTTTAGCGTAAAGAGCGAAGCGTGGAGGAGGGGACACCCCCTTTCATATACGGAATAATTTCTGTTCGTTTTAAGTTTTAATGTCGCTCCTTACTTTCAGTTTAAAAAACTAGTTTTTTTTATTTAATGTCAATATAAAACGAACAGAAATTAATTAAACAAACTTTTTGCACATAAAAAGTTTTTTTAAAAAAGTAAAGAACCCCATTAAACTAAAAATTAACAAAAATAGAATCAAATGATCTACCAAGCATGCAACTACCATAAATTAGTATAAATAAATAAACGAAACCCAAAACAAACAGAAATTAAAATAAGTCAAACTCAAAACGAGCAGAAATTAATCTGATTTGGGTTCTAAATACTATGCTTTCTAAAAGCCAGAATATAATTTGTACTTTACTGATAAAATTCAATTGAATTACTGAAAAATATGTGCATTGTTAGTTTAACATTCATATGCCGATATTTATTCCTTAAGATCTCAATTTTTGTTCTCTTAAAGTTATAAAAGTGAAAATACTTACAAGAATTTTTTTCAGTAAAGTACAAATTGTATTCTGGCTTTTAGAAAGTATAGGGTTTAGAACAATTACCATACGAGCATTCCTTCCATATAGGGTGTGGGGGGAGGCTGGTTGCCTTTCAATCTCTTGACCCTTAAAAAGTGAACCAGATCTTTCAATTTCCAATCAAATGGGCCCTCTATAAAGCTTATATGAGCATCCCTTTCATAAAAACCCAACATGCCTTCAGGGCATAACTTAGAACGCCTTCCCCTTGGCCCTGGGGGGTTGTATTGACATTGGAGTTTTTTTTTTATCTGACCTTTAAACTATTTTAAACAAAATGCCTACCTCAAAATTTTCATCACATGGGTTTGGAAAAAGAAGGCGTGGGAGGGGGGGGGGCTAGTTGCCCTCCGATCTGTTTTGAATCTTAAAATGTGAACTTAAACTTTCAATTTCCAATCAAATGAGCCCTCTCTGAAGTTTATACGAGCATCCCTTTCATAAGAGCCATGTATGCCCCAGGGCATAACTTGCAACGCCTGCCCCCGGGCCCTGGGGGGTTGTGTCAACACCTGAGTTTTTGTAATCTGAATTTTGAACAATTTTTAACAAAATGCCTATCTCAAAACTTTTATCGGATACATTTGGGGAAAAAGGGGCCGGGCTAGTTGCCTACCAATCTCTTTTGACTCTTAAAAAGTGAACTTGAACCTTCAATTTCCAATCAAAGGAGCCCTCTCTGAAGTTTATACGAGCATCCCTTTCATAAGAACCATACAACGTCTTTGCTCGTGCCCTGGGGGGCTGTTCCGACCCCTGGGCTTTCGTTATATGGTCTGTGAACTGTTTTTTTTTTAAAAATGGCTATCTCAAAGTTCTTATCGGATGGGTTGGAGGAAAAAAGGGCGTGGAGGGCGGGCAGGTGCCCTCCGATCTCTTTTGACTCTTGAAAAGTGAACTCGAACTTTCAATTTCTAATCAAATGAGCCCTCTCTGAAGTTTTTACAAGCATCCCTTTTATAAGAACCATATATGCCCCAGGACATAACTTACAACGCCTGTCCCCAGGCCCTGGGGGTTGTGTTGACACCTGAGTTTTAGTTATCTGAATTTTGAACAATTTTTAACAAAATGGCAATCTCAAAATTTTTTTTGGATACATTTGGGGAAAAAAAGGCTTTGGGGGGGGGGGGCTAGTTGCCCTCCAATCTCTTTTTACTCTCAAAAACTGAACTAGAAGTGTCAATTTCCAATCAAATGAGCCCCTCTGAAGTTTTTACGAGCATCCCTTCCACAAAAACCATGTACTTCTCCAGGGCATAACTTACAACGTCTGCGCTCGGCCCCTGGGCTTTCGTTATATGCTCTTTGAACTGTTTTAAAAAAAAATGGCTATCTCAAAGTTCTTATCGGACGGGTTGGAGGAAAAAAGGACGTGGAGGGGGGGGGGCAGGTGCCCTCCGATCTCTTTGACTCTTAAAAAGCGAGCTAGAACTTTCAATTTCCAATCAAATGAGCCCTCTTTGAGGTATATAGGAGCATCCCTTCCATAAGAGCCCTATATGCCCCCAGGACATACCTTACAATGCCTGTCCCGGGCCCTGGGGGATTGTGTCGATACCGGAGTTTTTGTTGTATGATCTTTGAACTACTTTTAACTGTAAATGGGTATTTCAAAATTTTTATCGGATGCATTTGTGAAAAAAAGGACTTTGTGGGGGGGGGGGCTGGTTACCCTCCGATATCTTTTGACTCTTAAAAAGTGAACTAGAACTTTCAATTTCCATCCAAATGAGCCCTCTCTGAAGTTTATACGAGCAATCCTTCCATAAGAACCATATATGCCCCCAGGGCATAACTTACAACGCCTGTCCCCAGGTCTTTGGGGGTTGTGTCGACACCGGAGTTTTGTTTTGTGATCATTGAACTATTTTTAACGAAATGGCTACCTCAAAATTTTTATCTGATGCATTTGGGAAAAAAAGGGAGTTGGGGGTGATAGTCGCCCTCTGATAACTTTTGATTCTTGAAAAGGGCACTAGAACTCTTGATTTCCAATCGTATGAGCCCCCTTTGAAGTTTATACGAGGACTCCTTCCATATGAAGTGCCTCTGGAAAAAAAATAAAATCTTGAAGCCGCATGGCCTTTAATATAGGCCATACGGCTCCTACTTTTTATACTAATGGTTATTTTTGATTTTTGGAATTCTTTTGTAAACTTTTCAAATTTATTACCAATAAAGTAACCCTCCCTAGAGATAATTGCAACACTGTTTTGTAAACTGTTTAGTATTAGAAGGAGGAGGTTGTTCTCCAATTTAGTTTATTTTTGTAAAGAGGGTAATAGATACTACAGTTGAAATTGCATTTGAGCTACTATTGGAGCTCATAATGCCCACGGCTTGTTTTTGCAATTGGTACTTATCAGTAATGTTCATGAGTGTCAGTATTTGTGAGATCAAGGTATTAGTTTGATGTATGCTCAACCGTTCAATCAGTGTACAACTATGCTCCCCACTCCCTCTCATGGGGGGATTCATTGTAAACATTTGGGACTATTATGAGCATAATGGGCCCATTATTGCAATATTAAAATAAGAAATTGAAAAAGATAAATATTAAGTAATAATTAAAACTAAATTATTAAATAGTCCTATGTTAAAGGACCCTCACTTGGTACATAAAACTGTTTTTGGAACTTGGGTTTAGTTGAAGAATGTGTTTGAATCTTCGGACCACTGATTCACCAAGTTGACAGGGGGTGTTTTATTCCCCACTACCCCAGAATTTGAAAATGCCCCTTTTTACATTTGCATTGAAAATTGCCCTCCACCTTAGATTTTGAAAAATACTTAATTTTTATGTTCATTAAAAGCATAGGAAAGGAAAAATGTTTTCTCCTCTCCTTCCTCCCCCACCCATGCCGAATTTTTCATATTTTTTATTCTAACACCTGGTTTTAGACAATGTATTATTTTGTCTTTTTGCATTTAGTTGTGTTTTTATTAATCCTTATTTGAAAAAAAGTGATGAAAATGTGATATTGTATGTACTATTAATTTTTTACACTGGATTGTCATGTTGTACCTGTTTTTCATACCACTTTACCAGTAGCCTACTATACTGCTGATGAAACATTCTGAGATCATATAAGCAATATAATCAATTTTGAGCATTATTTTATGGGTCTGCATTATGGGTACTGTTACTGCTATTTCTACTGCCACTGAAGACTCATTGCAGAAATGAAGCCACCAGAGGCCAAAAAAAGCAACTGTACGTGCTTTTCCTCAACTCTAGTTTATTCATTTACTCTGAAACACTTTATTGTATCCACTTTCCACCCCATTAAGAGATAAACTGCTTTTCTTCTTGCCCCAGATGTCAATCTTTGAACAACTATTGTCTGTGAAATGTGACCTAGCTACCTTAACCTCTCTTTCAGTTCAGCTCTTCAAAATGTCACCCAACTACTCTTTTAATAGTTTATTGTTTGATATAGGTTCAGAGAAAAAAGTATTTGAAACTGTCTTTATACAATTTCTCTAGAAAATATCTAATAAATTTGTTTGACCTTTCAAAGCACTCATGTTTCATGTCATAGCTTCAAGTTGTCTTCTTAACATTTTTGTTGTTTTTGGCAACACTATACAGGGCAGAAGTGATTTTAGGCTTGAGTTTCTCAACACTGGAAGTAAAAAGGAGTACATAAATAATAAAATGAGAGAAAAAAGGTCAAGGATGATCCCCTTGCATATTCCCATATACAGAAATAACACAGGGAAAGCTGTGGCGATCATTTTATTAGAAAACTGTCATGTGCACCATATCCCATTATTATCTTGCATATTGTCATATATAGACAATATGCCAGAACTTGTATAGGTAAGAACGTTAAATATAAATGAAAAGATCTAAATAGAAAATATTAAATATTCATCTTTTTAACAGATAGTTTGAAAATACTTTTGAAAGAAATTGGTAAAAATCTTAGCCTGTGAACTAATATCAGATTTTAGAGATCACCAGTGCTTGGACGCCAAAATAACGTTAAATTTTCATTGTGATGTAAAATAAGGTAAAAATATTATGTTTTGATTTTTGGTCTCTGATTATGTATGCTATTCTGTGTGCTCACGAAAGATTGCTTAGCTGAAACTTAATACTTGATAAGGTCAGGGTTCTTAGGTGATCTCTAAAACTGTAAAACCTCAGGGTTCTAAAGATATTTTTATTTTCAAATGAAGCAATTAAATCTTCTTGTGTTTTTAATTAATTGGTAAGACTTACAATTTTTGTACTGCATGTTTAAGGTTTAGGTGTACAATGTAATATATTTAAAATCATTATGGGAATTATTTCATGGTAGAGTCTAACTCCCTTTTTAAGCTGGGTAAAATATTAACGATGGATTAATCAGAGGTAACACTATAGCGTTGCCTATAGTAAAGGCCATACGGCTCCAATGTTTCATTAGTTATTTATTATTATTTTTTTTCCCAGAGACTTTTCATATAGAAGAAGTCGTCGTAAAAACTTCAAACGGGGCTCATTCGTTTGGAAATCGAGAGTTTTAGCGCCTTTCTTTAGAGTAAAAAATGATTAGAGGGCATTGAACACCCATTCCACACCCAGCATTTCCCCAACCACATCCAATAAAACTTTTGAGATAGCCATTTTGTTCTACCCAGTTGATTTCCAGATAGAAATTATGTTTTTGAGGAGGACACTCCCCCCAAAGCGTTCTGGCCAAGGGTTGTAAGTTATGTCCTGGGCGTATATAAGCTTTTTATGGAAAGCTTTGTCGTAGAAACTTCAAAAAAGGCTCATTCGATTAGAAATTTAAATAACTAGTGTCCTTTTTAATAGTCGAAAGTGATTGGAAGACAAATAACACCCCTTCCACACCCACCATTTCCCCAAACACATCCAATCAAAAATTTTAGATAGCCATTTCGTTCAACGTAGGCGAAAGTTCTAGAAATTATATCTTTGAGCAGGACACTCCCCCCACAGTCTTCAGGGCAAGGGTTATAAGTTATGCCCCGAAGTCTTATATGGTTCTTATGGAAGGAATGCTCGTATAAACTTCAGAGAGGGCTCATTTGATTGGAAATTGAAAGTTTCTAGTTCACATTTTAAGCATCAAAAGATATCGGAGGGTAGCCAGCCCCCCCCACGCTCTTTTTTACCAAACGCTTCCGAATAAAATTTTGAGACAGCAATTTTGTTAAAAATTTTTCAAAGATCATACTCCGGTGTCGACACAACCCCCCAGGGCCCGGGGGCAGGCGTTGTTAAGTAATGCCCATGGGGCTTATATGGTTCTCATAGAAGGGATGCTTGTATAAACTCCAGAGAGGGCTCATTTGAATGGAAATTGAAAGCTCTAGTTCACTTTTTAAGAGCTAAAAAAGATTGAAGGGCATCTAGCCCCCCCCCCCTCCACGTCCTTTTTTCTCAAACCACATCTGATAAGAACTTTGAGATAGCCATTTTAAAAAAATAGTTCAAAGACCATATAACGAAAACTCCGGTGTCGACACAGCCCGCAAGGGCCTGAGGGCAGGCGTTGTGAGTTATGCCTTGGGGCAATATATAGTTCTTATGGAAGGGATGCTCGTAATAACTTCGGAGAGGGTTCTTTTGATTGGAAATTGAAAGTTCCCGCTCCCTTTTTAAGAGTCAAAAGAGATTTGAGGGCAACTAGCTCCCCCCTCCACGCCCCAAATGCATCAGATAAAAATTTGAGATTGACATTTTGTTAAAAATAGTTTTGCAAAAGTTCAGATAACAAAAACTCCGGTGTCGACACAGCCCCTTGGGCCCGAGGGTAGGTGTTGTAAGTTATGCCCTGGGGGCATATATGGTTGTTATGGAAGGGTTGCTTGTGTAAACTTCATAAAAAGCTCATTTGATTGGAAATTGAAAGTTTTAATTCACTTCTCAGAGGCAACGCTATAGCGTTGCCTATAGTAAAGGCCCGGCTCCAATGTTTTATTATTTATTACTTATTTTTTTTTATTCCCAAGGGCACTTCATATGGAAGGGGTCGTCGTATAAACTTCAAAGGAGGCTCATTCAATTGAAAATCGAGAGTTCTAGTGCCTTTTTAAGGGTCAAAAGTGATTGGAAGACAACTAACCCCCTTTCACTCCCACCAATTCCCCGATCACATCCAATCTAAATTTTGAGATAGCCATTTCTACGTAGTTGATTTCCTAATAGAAATTATGTTTTTTATTAGGACACTCCCCCACATCCCTCTGGGCTCGGTTTGTAAGTTATGCCCTGGGGGTAAATAAGATTTTTATAGAAAGGTTTGTCACAGAAACTTCAAAAAGGAGTCATTCAATTGGAAATTCAAAGGGCTTGTTTCCTTTTTAATAGTTGAAAGTAATTGGAGGGCAACCCTCTCACGCCCACTTTTTTCAAGAACAGATCCAATCAAAATTTTGAGAAAGCAATTTTGTTCAACGTATTTCAAAGTTCTGGAAATAATATCTTTGAGCAGGACACTCCCCCCACAGTCTTCAGGGCAAGGGTTATAAGTGATGCCCTGGGGGTATATATGGTTCATATGGAAGGAAAGCTCTTATAAACTTCAGAGAGGGCTCATTTGATTGCAAATCGAAAGTTCTAGTTCACTTATTAAGCGTCACAAGATATCGGAGGGTAACCAGCCCCCCCCAACCCTTTTTTCCAAAATGCATCCGATACAAATTTTGAGACAGCTGTTTTGTTAAAATAGTTCACAGAAGATATAAAAAAAATTTGGTGTCGACACCACCCCCCAGGGTCCGGGGACAGGCGTTGTAAGTTATGCCCTCGGGGCATATATGGTTCTTATGGAAGGGATGCTCGTATAAACTTCAAAGAGGGCTTATTTGATTGGTAATTGAATATTCTAGTTCATTTTTTAAGAGTCAAAAGAGATTGGAGGGCACCTTGCCCTTCCCCCTCCACGCCCTTTTTTCCTCAAACCCACCCGATAAGGACTTTGAAATAGCCATTTTTTTAAAAATAGTTCAAAGACCATATAACAATAACTCCAGGACCATATAACGAAAACTCCGCGGTCGACTTAGCCCCTTAGCCCCCCCCCCCCCGGGCCAGAGGGCATGCGTTGAATATATGGTTCTAATGGAAGGGATGCTCGCAAAAATTTCAGAGAGGGCTTATTTCGTTGGAAATTGAAAGTTCTAGTTCATTTTTTGAAAGTCGAAAGAGATTGGAGGACAAATAGCCCTCCCACGCCCCTTTTTCCCCATATGCATTCGATAAAAATTTTAAAATAGCCATTAGTTAAGAGTCAAGAGATTTAAGGGTAAATAGCCCACCCCCACTTCCTTTTTTCCCCAAACCCGTCCACTACAAATTTGAGGTAGCCAGTTTTTTGAAAATTGTTCAAAAATTAAATAACAAAAACTCCGGTGTCAACATAACCCCCCAGGGCCCGGAGGGGTAGGCGTGGAAAGTGTTATCCTGGGGGTGTTATGGTTCTTATGAAAGGGATGCTCGTTTAAACTTCAGAGAGGGTTCATTTGATTGAAAATTGAAAGCTCTAGTTCACTTTTTAAGAGTCAAAAGATATTCGAGGACAACTAGCCCCCCCATACCCCTTTTCCCGAAGCCCATCCATTGAAATTTTTAAAATAGGCATTTCATTAAAAAAGAGTTCAAAGGTCAGATAAGAAAAACTCCTGTGTCGATGCAACTCCCCAGGGCCCGGAGGCAGGCGTTATGAGTAATGCTCTGGGGGCATATATAGTTCTTATGGAAGGGATGCTCGTATAAACTTCGGATAGGGCTCATTTGATTGGAAATTGAAAGTTCTTGTGTGCTTTTTAAGAGTCAAAAGAGATCGGAGGGCAACTAGCCCCCCCTCCACGCCTTAAATGAATCAGATATAAATTCTTAGACAGACATTTTGTTCAAAATAGCTCAAAGTTCAGATAGCAAAACTCCGGTGTCGACACAGCCCCCCAGGGCTCGGGGTATGGTTGTTATGGTGATACGGTGGTTATGGAAGGGATGGTCGTATAAACGTCATAGAGGGCTAATTTGACTGGAAATTGAAAGTTGTAATTCACTTTTTAAGAGTCAAAAGTGATCGGAGGGCAGCTAGCCTCCCACCACACTCCATTTATTTTTTCCCGGAGGTACTTCATATAGAAGGGGTCGTCGTATAAACTTTAAAGGGGGCTCAATCGACTGGAAATTGAGATTTGTAGTGCCCTTTTTAAAAGTCAAAAATGATCGGAGGGCAACTATCCCCACCCCACCCCTCTAAACCCCTTTTCCCCAAATACATCTGATAAAAAAATTCACGTAGCCATTTTGTTAAAAATAGTTCTAAGATCATATAAAAAAATTCCTTTACGTATGGCCATTTCGTTAAAAATAGTTTAAAGGTCAGATAAGAAAAACTCCTGTGTCGACGCAACCCTCCAGGACCCAGGGCAGGCGTTGTAAATATTGCTGTGGGGGCATATCTGGTTCTTATGGAAGGAATGCTTGTATAAACTTCGGAGAGGGCTCATTTGAGTGGAAATAGAAAATTCTAATTCATTTTTAAAGATCCAAAAGATATTGGAGGGCAACTAGCCCCCCTCCTCCATGCCCTTTATTTCTTTAAACCCATCCGATAAGAACTTTGAGATTGTAATTTTTTTTAAAAAATAGTTCAAAGATTATATAATGAAAACTCAGGGGTCGACACACCCCCCCCCCAGGGCCCGGAGGCAGGTGTTGTAAGTAATGTTCTATGGGCATATATAGTTCTTATTGAAGGAATGCTCGTATAAACTTCGGAGAGGGCTCATATGATTTGAAATTGAAAGATCTCGTTCACTTTTTAAGAGTCAAAAGAGATCGAAGGGCAACTAGCCCCCCTCTCCACGCTCTATTGTCCCCAAACCCATCTGATAAGAACTTTGATAGAGTTATTTTTTTCAAAATGGTTCAAAGGTCATATAACGAAAACACCGGGGTCCACACAATCCTTCGGGGTCCAGGGCAGGCGTTGTAAGTTATGCCTGGGGGGGATATATTACTGTTGTTGAAAGGATACTCTTATGACTTCCAGAGGGGACTTATTTAATAAAAAATTGAAAGTTGTAATTCATTTTTTGACAGTAAAAACATATCAAAGGGTAGCTGTCCCCCCACGCCCCTTTTCCCCAAAACCATCCGATAAAAATTTCAAGATTACCATTTCTTGAAAAATAGTTTAAAAGTCAGATAACAAAGACTCCGGTGTCGATACATAACCCCAGGGTCCGGGGGGCTGGCGTTGCAAGTTATTTCCTGGTGCTGTATGTGGTTTTTATGAAAGGTATGCTTGTATAAACTTCAGAGAGGGTTCATTTGAATGGAAATTAAAAGTTGTAGTTCATTTTCTCAGAGTAAAAAAAGATCGGACGGCAACTAATTCCTTCCTTTATCAACGCCTTAGGCTTATTTTGGAGGCAAGACTCACCTGATAAAAATATGAGGGCAAGATCTTTTTAAAAATATTTCAAACATCAGATATTAAAACACCGGGGTCGACTTAACCCCCCCCTCCCGCCCAAAAAAAACAGGTATAGGCGTTGTAAGTTATACCCTGAGGATATATATGGTTCTTATAAGAAGGGATGCTAATATAAACTTCAGAGAGGGCTCATTTGATTGAAAATAGAAAGTAATAGGTCACTTTTATAGAGTCAAAAGAGATCGAAGGGCAATTAGCCCCCCCCCATGCCCTTTTTTCCCAAACTCATCTGATAAAACTTTTGAGATAGCCATTTTGTTAAAAATAGTTCAAACATCAGATAATAAAAACTCCAAGGTTGACACAAATCCATTTTCTCACTTTGATATTGTTACTTTGATTCCTGGTTTGATGCTTAGATGAACATTTAATTTTAAAAAAATAGTTCGATTTTGAAATAAGGAATTTTTAAAAACTTGAAACTTTTTGCAATCAAAAACGAACAAAAGTTAACTAGAAAAAACTCTCCAAAAATTAAGTTTTTCAAAGAAAAGAAAAGGCCATTTTAAAATTAAGCGCAGCAGATACAAATATCTGTTAAAGTTTAAACTCAAAACGACGAGAAATTACTATTAAAGAATAAATAAAACCCAAAACAAACAGAAATTAAATAAACAATCATAGCAAAAAACATAAATAATATAAATGAATAAATAGATCTTAAAGCAAGTGATGCTTAGATTGAATATAAAAATCAAGCTTAAAATGAAAAAAAAATATTTTGCTATTTAAGTATAAATGAAACTTAAAACTAACAGAAATTAAATAAACAATCAATGCAAACAAACATACAATAGATATGAATGTAAATGAATAAATAAATAGTAAAACGAGGGAAACTTAAATTGAATATGCAAATCAAGCTTGAAACGAACAAAAATCACTTCAAACAAGAGCTTGGGTATCCCCTCCTTCTCTCATTTCATTGTTCATGTTTTTCTTACATTCAACTTTTGTCTCTACAAAGTATTTTTGCCCATCCAACATACTGCATAATATTATCTACAATACTTCATTGATTTTTTTTTAGCACCGACACTAGCAATTGGCAAGCCCGTCCCCTTTTTAGATGAATTCAAATTTCGAAGATGCTGAAATTACCAAGCTGCCATCTCTACTTATGGGCCTTGCTTATTACTTACTTGAGACGAGGATCAGGCTATTTCAGCCCAACAGGATCTTAGATCCAGCTAGAGCAGACATGGGTACCAAAGAACGAACTTTAGGTTTAGTTTACCCTCAAAATTTCAAAATTTTAACTTTCTGAATTTCAGAAAAGGAGATGGAAAAAACTAAGGAAAAAACTAAACCGTCCGACCACCTTGAAACCCAAATAACATATAGAAACGAAGAATATACCCATCAACAGTGTTTCTATTTTAGTAGGGCGGGCTATAAATGGCCTATTGACAGAGATTTTTACATACCCCTTTTTAAGTTGCCATTTTTGGTACCTATTTCAATTTTGAATTCTGCACAAATATGTATTCTAAGGATTTGCAGATATTTTATATTCTATATTTTAAAGCATTTTACTTAACTACCTATTTAACATAATAATTATTTGTCGCTAATCCTTCCTTATTTTCAGCTTTTGAAGAGGAGAAGCTAGCTTCAATGTCTCAGCATCATGCACTTGGTGAAGCATTAGAAGCTGCTCGACAAGAAGCATCATCGCTCGCCGAAGAGCTAGTGAAAAAATCTAGTAAGTTTTTGTATTGTTGGCTTTTTATTCGGAACTAAGGAAGAAGTTTCTTCGGGGTTGAGAACAATTATTTTGATCAAAACTACCAGAAAATGAGGCTTCACCAATGTATGGTAAGATATATGTATTTGGCAGGTTCTGAAATTTCTCGCTTCTGAAGGTCCTTGTGAAATAATAATTCAACCACCCCTCCGCATACCCCATGCTATTTAAATTAATTTTTAATAAGTAAAAGCGTTTCTTTGAAATAGAATTCTGGCGATATCCCAGGCTTTACAAAGTAGAATCTAGGGCATGCTAGCCATATAACTTTTTCGATAATGCTAGGTATCTATAATTGTATTTTGTCAATTTGAATTTTAGAAAAAAACGTACTTTTTTTTAATTCCACGAAATTATACGTCTGTTCCTTACATACGAACACTTTTTTCATAGCCCGATTTTGACGATGGAGCACGATGTAATTTCTTTATTTCTGTCGTACAAAACCCCTATCCTTGAGTAGGATAGAAGGAGGCAGAAGGCTATGAGACGGAAGTCCCTCTAAGGAGGAAAACTGTAAATAGGTATACGTCTACTTCGTGAACATGAAATGACTCAATAAATTAATCTCCATTATTTGGAACCCCTCTCCCCTAAAAAGCAGTAAGAAAACAAACAGAAGAAAATGAATCAGAAACCCAAATCTAAGTTTCGCAAGAGTCCTGCTTTGCTTCTTATTGGGAAAGTTTTTCTCATCTAGAATTCATAAATTTGACCTGTGTAATAAACAGAATTAGATAATCTAATTTCTATGTTATGTTTTGATGTTTTTCTGGGTGTGTTCTAAACGCAAGCTGCTCGTTATTAGGCATATTATTTTTATTTTTTGTTGATGCTATTAAACTTATTTACTAAGTTAGAGCTTCTGTATAAGACACTCTGATCCAATCAGCATCAAAGCTCCGTATAATGCCAATAAAAACTTATTTGCTAGGTTATAACTTCTGTATAAGACACTCTAATCCAATCAGCGTCTAATGTCCGTTTAATGTAAACAATAAAACTTATTTGCTAGGCTAGAGCTTCTGTATAAGATACTCTGATCCAATCAGCATCAAATCTCCCTGTAATGCAAACAAAAAAACTTATTTATTAGGTTAGAGCTTCTGTATAAGACACTGATCCAATCAGCATCAAAATTTGCTAGGTTAGAGCTTCCTTATAAGCCATTTTGATCCAAACAGCATCGAACTCCGTGTAATGCCAACAAAAAAACTTATTTGCTAAGTTAGAGCTTCTTTATAAGACACTCTGATCAAATCAGCATCAACGCTCTGTGTAATGCAAAAAAAAACATATTTGCTAGGTTAGAGCTTCTGTATAAGACACTGATCCAATCATTATAAAATCTCCGTGTAATGAAATCAAAAAAAAACTTATTTGCTAGGTTAGAGCTTCTGTATAATACATTCTAATATAATCATCATCAAAGCTCTGTGTAATGTAAACAAAAAAACTTATTTGATAGGTTAGAGCTTCTGCATAAGACTCTCTGATGCAATCAACATCAAAGCTCCGTGTAATGCAAACATAAAAACTTATTTGCTAGGTTAGAGTTTCTGTTTAAGACACTGATCTAGTCAGCATCAAAGCTACGTGTAATGCCAAAAAAAACTTATTTGCTAGGCTGGAGCTTCTGTATAAGACACTCTGATCAAGCTCCGTGTAATGCAAACAAAAAAACTTATTTGCTAGTTTAGAGCTTCCTTATAAGAAACTCTGATCCAATCAGCATCAACGCTCCGTGTAATGCCAAAAAAACAAAAACAAACTTATTTGCTAGGTTAAAGCTTCTGTATTAGGCACTCTGATCCAATCAGCATCAGTGCTCCGTTTAATGCAAACAAAAATACTTATTGGCGAGGTTAGAGCTTCCTTATAAGACACTCTGATCCAATCAGCATCAAAGCTCTGTGTAATGCAAAAAAAAACATATTTGCTACGTTACAGCTTCTGTATAAGACACTGATCCAATCAGCATCAAAATTTGCTAGCTTAGAGCTTCCTTATAAGCCATTTTGATCCAAACAGCATCAAAACTCCGTGTAATGCCAACAAAAAAACTTATTTGCTAAGTTAGAGCTTCTGTATAAGACACTCTGATCCAATCAGCATCAACGCTCCGTGTAATGCCAAAACAAAAAGACTTATTTGCTAGGTTAAAGCTTCTGTATTAGGCACTCTGATCCAATCAGCATCAGAAATCCGTGTAATGCAAACAAAAATGCTTATTGGCGAGGTTAGAGCTTCCTTATAAGACACTCTGATCAAATCAGCATCAACGCTCTGTGTAATGCAAAAAAAACAACATATTTGCTAGGTTAGAGCTTCTGTATAAGACACTGATCCAATCAGTATAAAAGCTCCGTGTAATGCAAGCAAAAAAAACTTATTTGCTAGGTTAGAGCTTCTGTATAAGACATTCTAATCTAATCAGCATCAAAGCTCTGTGTAATGTAAACAAAAAAACTTATTTGATAGGTTAGAGCTTCTGTATAAGACTCTCTGATGCAATCAACATCAAAGCTTCGTGTAATTCAAACAAAAAACTTATTTGCTAGGCTAGAGCTTCTGTATAAGAAACTCTGATCCAATCAGCATCACAGCTCCGTGTAATGCAAACAAAAAACTTATTTGCTAGGTTAGAGTTTCTGTTTAAGACACTGATCTAGTCAGCATCAAAGCTACGTGTAATGCCAAAAAAAACTTATTTGCTAGGCTGGAGCTTCTGTATAAGACACTCTGATCAAGCTCCGTGTAATGCAAACAAAAAAACTTATTTGCTAGTTTAGAGCTTTCTTATAAGAAACTCTGATCCAATCAGCATCAACGCTCCGTGTAATGCCAAAAAAACTTATTTTCTAGGTTAAAGCTTCTGTATTAGGCACTCTGATCCAATCAGCATCAGAGCTCCGTGTAATGCAAACAAAAATACTTATTGGCGAGGTTAGTGATTCCTTATAAGACACTCTGATCCAATCAGCATCAAAGCTCTGTGTAATGCAAAAAAAAAAACATATTTGCTAGGTTAGAGCTTCTGTATAAGACACTGATCCAATCAGCATCAAAATTTGCTAGGTTAGAGCTTCCTTATAAGCCATTTTGATCCAAACAGCATCACAACTCCGTGTAATGCCAACAAAAAAACTTATTTGCTAAGTTAGAGCTTCTGTATAAGACACTCTGGTCCAATCAGCATCAACGCTCCGTGTAATGCCAAAAAAAAAACTTATTTGCTAGGTTAAAGCTTCTGTATTAGACACTCTGATCCAATCAGCATCAGAGCTCCGTGTAATGCAAACAAAAATACTTATTGGCGAGGTTAGTGATTCCTTATAAGACACTCTGATCAAATCAGCATCAACGCTCTGTGTAATGCAAAAAAAAACATATTTGCTAGGTTAGAGCTTCTGTATAAGACACTGATCCAATCAGTATAAAAGCTCCGTGTAATGCAAGCAAAAAAAACTTATTTGCTAGGTTAGAGCTTCTGTATAAGACATTCTGATCTAATCAGCATCAAAGCTCTGTGTAATGTAAACAAAAAAACTTATTTGATAGGTTAGAGCTTCTGCATAAGACTCTCTGATGCAATCAACATCAAAGCTCCGTGTAATTCAAACAAAAAACTTATTTGCTAGGCTAGAGCTTCTGTATAAGAAACTCTGATCCAATCAGCATCACAGCTCCGTGTAATGCAAACAAAAAAACTTATTTGCTAGGTTAGAGTTTCTCTTTAAGACACTGATCTAGTGAGCAACAAAGCTACGTGTAATGCCAAAAAAAACTTATTTGCTAGGCTTGAGCTTCTGTATAAGACACTCTGATCAAACTCCGTGTAATGCAAACAAAAAAACTTATTTGCTAGTTTAGAGCTTCCTTATAAGAAACTATGATCCAATCAGCATCAACGCTCCGTGTAATGCCAAAAAAAACAACTTATTTTCTAGGTTAAAGCTTCTGTATTAGGCACTCTGATCCAATCAGAATCAGAGCTCCGTGTAATGCAAACAAAAATACTTATTGGCGAGGTTAGAGCTTCCTTATAAGACACTCTGATCTAATCAGCATCAAAGCTCTGTGTAATGCCAACAAAAAAAAACCTATTTGATAGGTTAGAACTTCTGTATAAGACACTCGGATCCAATCAGCATCAGAGCTCCGTGTAATGCAAACAAAAACTTATTTACTAGGTTAGAGCTTTTATATGAGACACTCTGATCCAATCAGCATAAAAGCTCCGTTTAATGCAAACGAAAAACTTATTTGATAGGGTAGAGGTTCTGTATAAGACATTCTGATCAAATCAGCATCAACGTTCCGTGTAATGCAAACAAAAAAACTTATTTGCTAGGTTAGACTTCTTTATAAGACACTCTGATCCAATCAGCATCAAAGCTCCGTCTAATTCAAACAAAAAACTTATTTGATAGGTTAGAGCTTCTGTATAAGACAGTCTGATCCAATCAGCCTCAAAGCTCCATGTAATTCGAACAAAAAACTTATTTGATAGGTTAGAGCTTCGGTGTAAGACACTCTGATCCAATCAGCATCAAAGCTCCGTGTAATGCAAAATAAAACTTATTTGTAGGTTAGAGCTCCCTTATAAGACACTCTGATCCAATCAGCATCAAAGCTCCGTGTAATGCAAATAAAAAAAAACTTATTTGCTAGGTTAGAGATTCTTTATAAGACACTCTGATCCAATCAGCATCAAAGCTCTGTGTAATGCAAACAAAAAAAAAACTTATTTGATAGGTTAGAACTTCTGTATAAGACACTCGGATCCAATCAGCATCAGAGCTCCGTGTAATGCAAACAAAAACTTATTTACTAGGTTAGAGCTTCTATATGAGACACTCTGATCCAATCAGCATAAAAGCTCCGTTTAATGCAAACGAAAAACTTATTTGATAGGGTAGAGGTTCTGTATAAGGCATTCTGATCAAATCAGCATCAACGTTCCGTGTAATGCAAACAAAAAAACTTATTTGCTAGGTTAGACTTCTTTATAAGACACTCTGATCCAATCAGCATCAAATCTCCCTGTAATGCAAACAAAAAAACTTATTTATTAGGTTAGAGCTTCTGTATAAGACACTGATCCAATCAGCATCAAAATTTGCTAGGTTAGAGCTTCCTTATAAGCCATTTTGATCCAAACAGCATCGAACTCCGTGTAATGCCAACAAAAAAACTTATTTGCTAAGTTAGAGCTTCTGTATAAGACACTCTGATCAAATCAGCATCAACGCTCTGTGTAATGCAGAAAAAAAACATATTTGCTAGGTTAGAGCTTCTGTATAAGACACTGATCCAATCAGTATAAAAGCTCCGTGTAATGCAAGCAAAAAAACTTATTTGCTAGGTTAGAGCTTCTGTATAAGACATTCTGATCTAATCAGCATCAAAGCTCTGTGTAATGTAAACAAAAAAACTTATTTGATAGGTTAGAGCTTCTGTATAAGACTCTCTGATTCAATCAACATAAAAGCTCCGTGTAATGCAAAAAAAAAAACTTATTTGCTAGGTTAGAGTTTCTGTTTAAGACACTGATCTAGTCAGCATCAAAGCTACGTGTAATGCCAAAAAAAAACTTATTTGCTAGGCTGGAGCTTCTGTATAAGACACTCTGATCAAGCTCCGTGTAATGCAAACAAAAAAACTTATTTGCTAGTTTAGAGCTTCCTTATAAGAAACTCTGATCCAATCAGCATCAACGCTCCGTGTAATGCCAAAAAAACAAAAACAAACTTATTTGCTAGGTTAAAGCTTCTGTATTAGGCACTCTGATCCAATCAGCATCAGTGCTCCGTTTAATGCAAACAAAAATACTTATTGGCGAGGTTAGAGCTTCCTTATAAGACACTCTGATCCAATCAGCATCAAAGCTCTGTGTAATGCAAAAAAAAACCATATTTGCTAGGTTACAGCTTCTGTATAAGACACTGATCCAATCAGCATCAAAATTTGCTAGCTTAGAGCTTCCTTATAAGCCATTTTGATCCAAACAGCATCAAAACTCCGTGTAATGCCAACAAAAAAACTTATTTGCTAAGTTAGAGCTTCTGTATAAGACACTCTGATCCAATCAGCATCAACGCTCCGTGTAATGCCAAAAAAAAGACTTATTTGCTAGGTTAAAGCTTCTGTATTAGGCACTCTGATCCAATCAGCATCAGAAATCCGTGTAATGCAAACAAAAATACTTATTGGCGAGGTTAGAGCTTCCTTATAAGACACTCTGATCAAATCAGCATCAACGCTCTGTGTAATGCCAAAAAAAAAAAAATCTAGGTTAGAGCTTCTGTATAAGACACTGATCCAATCAGTATAAAAGCTCCGTGTAATGCAAGCCAAAAAAAAACTTATTTGCTAGGTTAGAGCTTCTGTATAAGACATTCTAATCTAATCAGCATCAAAGCTCTGTGTAATGTAAACAAAAAAACTTATTTGATAGGTTAGAGCTTCTGTATAAGACTCTCTGATGCAATCAACATCAAAGCTCCGTGTAATTCAAACAAAAAACTTATTTGCTAGGCTAGAGCTTCTGTATAAGAAACTCTGATCCAATCAGCATCACAGCTCCGTGTAATGCAAACAAAAAAACTTATTTGCTAGGTTAGAGTTTCTGTTTAAGATACTGATCTAGTCAGCATCAAAGCTACGTGTAATGCCAAAAAAAATTTATTTGCTAGGCTGGAGCTTCTGTATAAGACACTCTGATCAAGCTCCGTGTAATGCAAACAAAAAAAACTTATTTGCTAGTTTAGAGCTTTCTTATAAGAAACTCTGATCCAATCAGCATCAACGCTCCGTGTAATGCCAAAAAAACTTATTTTCTAGGTTAAAGCTTCTGTATTAGGCACTCTGATCCAATCAGCATCAGAGTTCCGTGTAATGCAAACAAAAATACTTATTGGCGAGGTTAGTGATTCCTTATAAGACACTCTGATCCAATCAGCATCAAAGCTCTGTGTAATGCAAAAAAAAACATATTTGCTAGGTTAGAGCTTCTGTATAAGACACTGATCCAATCAGCATCAAAATTTGCTAGGTTAGAGCTTCCATATAAGCCATTTTGATCCAAACAGCATTCACAACTCCGTGTAATGCGAACAAAAAAACTTATTTGCTAAGTTAGAGCTTCTGTATAAGACACTCTGGTCCAATCAGCATCAACGCTCCGTGTAATGTCAAAAAAAAACTTATTTGCTAGGCTAAAGCTTCTGTATTAGACACTCTGATCCAATCAGCATCAGAGCTCCGTGTAATGCAAACAAAAATGCTTATTGGCGAGGTTAGAGCTTCCTTATAAGACACTCTGATCAAATCAGCATCAACGCTCTGTGTAATGCAAAAAAACATATTTGCTAGGTTAGAGCTTCTGTATAAGACACTGATCCAATCAGTATAAAAGCTCCGTGTAATGCAAGCAAAAAAAACTTATTTGCTAGGTTAGAGCTTCTGTATAAGACATTCTGATCTAATCAGCATCAAAGCTCTGTGTAATGTAAACGAAAAAACTTATTTGATAGGTTAGAGCTTCTGCATAAGACTCTCTGATGCAATCAACATCAAAGCTTCTTGTAATGCAAACAAAAAACTTATTTGCTAGGCTAGAGCTTCTGTATAAGAAACTCTGATCCAATCAGCATCACAGCTCCGTGTAATGCAAACAAACCGTGCAAACCGCAAACCGTGTACCTAGCAAACCGTGTTTGCTAGGTTAGAGTTTCTGTTTAAGACACTGATCTAGTCAGCAACAAAGCTACGTGTAATGCCAAAAAAAACTTATTTGCTAGGCTGAAGCTTCTATATAAGACACTCTGATCAAGCTCCGTGTAATGCGAACAAAAAAACTTATTTGCTAGTTTAGAGCTTTCTTATAAGAAACTCTGATCCAATCAGCATCAACGCTCCGTGTATTGCCAAAAAAAAAACTTATTTTCTAGGTTAAAGCTTCTGTATTAGGCACTCTGATCCAATCAGAATCAGAGCTCCGTGTAATGCAAACAAAAATACTTATTGGCGAGGTTAGAGCTTCCTTATAAGACACTCTGATCTAATCAGCATCAAAGCTCTGTGTAATGCCAACAAAAAAAAAACTTATTTGATAGGTTAGAACTTCTGTATAAGACACTCGGATCCAATCAGCATCAGAGCTCCGTGTAATGCAAACAAAAACTTATTTACTAGGTTAGAGCTTCTATATGAGACACTCTGATCCAGTCAGCATAAAAGCTCCGTTTAAGGCAAACGAAAAACTTATTTGATAGGGTAGAGGTTCTGTATAAGACATTCTGATCAAATCAGCATCAACGTTCCGTGTAATGCAAACAAAAAAACTTATTTGCTAGGTTAGACTTCTTTATAAGACACTCTGATCCAATCAGCATCAAAGCTCCGTCTAATTCAAACAAAAAACTTATTTGATAGGTTAGAGCTTCTGTATAAGACAGTCTGATCCAATCAGCCTCAAAGCTCCATGTAATTCAAACAAAAAACTTATTTGATAGGTTAGAGCTTCGGTGTAAGACACTCTGATCCAATCAGCATCAAAGCTCCGTGTAATGCAAAATAAAACTTATTTGTAGGTTAGAGCTCCCTTATAAGACACTGATCCAATCAGCATCAAAGCTCCGTGTAATGCAAATAAAAAAAACTTATTTGCTAGGTTAGAGATTCTTTATAAGACACTGATCCAATCAGCATCAAAGCTCTGTGTAATGCAAACAAAAAAAAACTTATTTTATAGGTTAGAACTTCTGTATAAGACACTCGGATCCAATCAGCATCAGAGCTCCGTGTAATGCAAACAAAAACTTATTTACTAGGTTAGAGCTTCTATATGAGACACTCTGATCCAATCAGCATAAAAGCTCCGTTTAATGCAAACGAAAAACTTATTTGATAGGGTAGAGGTTCTGTATAAGACATTCTGATCAAATCAGCATCAACGTTCCGTGTAATGCAAACAAAAAACTTATTTGCTAGGTTAGACTTCTTTATAAGACACTCTGATCCAATCAGCATCAAAGCTCCGTCTAATTCAAACAAAAAACTTATTTGATAGGTTAGAGCTTCTGTCTAAGACAGTCTGATCCAATCAGCATCAAAGCTCCATGTAATTCAAACAAAAATTTTATTTGATAGGTTAGAGCTTCTGTGTAAGACACTCTGATCCAATCAGCATAAAAGCTCCGTGTAATGCAAAATAAAACTTATTTGTAGGTTAGAGCTTCATTATAAGACACTGATCCAATCAGCATCAAAGCTCCGTGTAATGCAAATAAAAAAAACTTATTTGCTAGGTTAGAGATTCTTTATAAGACACTCTGATCCAATCAGCATCAAAGCTCTGTGTAATGCAAACAAAAAAAAACTTATTTGATATGTTAGAACTTCTGTATAAGACACTCGGATCCAATCAGCATCAGAGCTCCGTGTAATGCAAACAAAAACTTATTTACTAGGTTAGAGCTTCTATATGAGACACTCTGATCCAATCAGCATAAAAGCTCCGTTTAATGCAAACGAAAAACTTATTTGATAGGGTAGAGGTTCTGTATAAGGCATTCTGATCAAATTAGCATCAACGTTCCGTGTAATGCAAACAAAAAAACTTATTTGCTAGGTTAGACTTCTTTATAAGACACTCTGATCCAATCAGCATCAAAGCTCCGTCTAATTCAAACAAAAAACTTATTTGATAGTTTAGAGCTTCTGTATAAGACAGTCTGATCCAATCAGCATCAAAGCTCCATGTAATTCAAACAAAAAACTTATTTGATAGGTTAGAGCTTCTGTGTAAGACACTCTGATCCAATCAGCATCAAAGCTCCGTGTAATGCAAAATAAAACTTATATGTAGGTTAGAGCTCCCTTATAAGACACTCTGATCCAATCAGCATCAAAGCTTCGTGTAATGCTAACAAAAAAACTTATTTGCTGACTTAGAGCTTCTGTATAAGACGCTCTGATTCAATCAGCATCAAATCTCCGTGTAATGCAAACAAAAACTTATTTGACAGGTTAGAGCTTCTGTATAAGACACTGATTCAATTAGCATGAAAGCTCTGTGTAATGCAAACAAAAAACTTATTTGCTAGGTTAGAGCTTCTTTATAAGACACTCTGATCCAATCAGCATCACAACTCCGTGTAATGCAAACAAAAACTTATTTGCTAGGTTAGAGCTTCTGTAGACACTCTGATCCAATGAGCATCAAAGCTCCGTGTAATGCAAATAAAAAAAACTTATTTGCTAGGTTAGAGATTCTTTATAAGACACTCTGATCCAATCAGCATGAAAGCTCCGTGTGATGCAAACAAAAAACTTATTTGCTAGGTTAGAGCTTCTGTATAAGACGCTCTGATTCAATCAGCATCAAATCTCCGTGTAATGCAAACAAAAACTTATTTGACAGGTTAGAGCTTATGTATAATACACTGATTTCATTAGCATGAAAGCTCTGTGTAATGCAAACAAAAAACTTATTTGCTAGGTTAGAGCTTCTTTATAAGACACTCTGATCCAATCAGCATCACAACTCCGTGTAATGCAAACAAAAACTTATTTGCTAGGTTAGAGCTTCTGTAGACACTCTGATCCAATGAGCATCAAAGCTCCGTGTAATGCAAATAAAAAAAACTTATTTGCTTGGTTAGAGATTCTTTATAAGACACTCTGATCCAATCAGCATGAAAGCTCCGTGTAATGCAAACAAAAAACTTATTTGCTAGGTTAGAGCTTCTGTATAAGACACTCTGATCCAATCAGCATCAAAGCTCCGTGTAATGCAAACAAAAAAAAACTTATTTGCTAGGTTAGAGGTTCTGTATAAGACACCCTGATCCAATCAGCATCAAAGCTCTGTGTAATGCAAACAAAAAAAAACTTATTTGATAGGTTAGAACTTCTGTATAAGACACTCGGATCCAATCAGCATCATAGCTCCGTGTAATGCAAACAAAAACTTATTTACTAGGTTAGAGCTTCTATATGAGACACTCTGATCCAATCAGCATAAAAGCTCCGTTTAATGCAAACGAAAAACTTATTTGATAGGGTAGAGGTTCTGTATAAGGCATTCTGATCAAATCAGCATCAACGTTCCGTGTAATGCAAACAAAAAAACTTATTTGCTAGGTTAGACTTCTTTATAAGACACTCTGATCCAATCAGCATCAAAGCTCCGTCTAATTCAAACAAAAAACTTATTTGATAGGTTAGAGCTTCTGTCTAAGACAGTCTGATCCAATCAGCATCAAAGCTCCATGTAATTCAAACAAAAATTTTATTTGATAGGTTAGAGCTTCTGTTTAAGACACTCTGATCCAATCAGCATCAAAGCTCCGTGTAATGCAAAATAAAACTTATTTGTAGGTTAGAGCTTCCTTATAAGACACTCTGATCCAATCAGCATCAAAGCTCCGTGTAATGCAAATAAAAAAAACTTATTTGCTAGGTTAGAGATTCTTTATAAGACACTCTGATCCAATCAGCATTAAAGCTCTGTGTAATGCCAACAAAAAAAAACTTATTTGATAGGTTAGAACTTCTGTATAAGACACTCGGATCCAATCAGCATCAGAGCTCCGTGTAATGCAAACAAAACTTATTTACTAGGTTAGAGCTTCTATATGAGACACTCTGATCCAGTCAGCATAAAAGCTCCGTTTAATGCAAACGAAAAACTTATTTGATAGGGTAGAAGTTCTGTATAAGACATTCTGATCAAATTAGCATCAACGTTCCGTGTAATTCAAACAAAAAAACTTATTTGCTAGGTTAGACTTCTTTATAAGACACTCTGATCCAATCAGCATCAAAGCTCCGTCTAATTCAAACAAAAAACTTATTTGATAGGTTAGAGCTTCTGTATAAGACAGTCCGATCCAATCAGCATCAAAGCTCCATGTAATTCAAACAAAAAACTTATTTGATAGGTTAGAGCTTCTGTGTAAGACACTCTGATCCAATCAGCATCAAAGCTCCGTGTAATGCAAAATAAAACTTATATGTAGGTTAGAGCTCCCTTATAAGACACTCTGATCCAATCAGCATCAAAGCTTCGTGTAATGCTAACAAAAAAACTTATTTGCTGACTTAGAGCTTCTGTATAAGACGCTCTGATTCAATCAGCATCAAATCTCCGTGTAATGCAAACAAAAACTTATTTGACAGGTTAGAGCTTCTGTATAAGACACTGATTCAATTAGCATGAAAGCTCTGTGTAATGCAAACAAAAAACTTATTTGCTAGGTTAGAGCTTCTTTATAAGACACTCTGATCCAATCAGCATCACAACTCCGTGTAATGCAAACAAAAACTTATTTGCTAGGTTAGAGCTTCTGTAGACACTCTGATCCAATGAGCATCAAAGCTCCGTGTAATGCAAATAAAAAAAACTTATTTGCTAGGTTAGAGATTCTTTATAAGACACTCTGATCCAATCAGCATGAAAGCTCCGTGTGATGCAAACAAAAAACTTATTTGCTAGGTTAGAGCTTCTGTATAAGACGCTCTGATTCAATCAGCATCAAATCTCCGTGTAATGCAAACAAAAACTTATTTGACAGGTTAGAGCTTCTGTCTAAGACACTGATTTCATTAGCATGAAAGCTCTGTGTAATGCAAACAAAAAACTTATTTGCTAGGTTAGAGCTTCTTTATAAGACACTCTGATCCAATCAGCATCACAACTCCGTGTAATGCAAACAAAAACTTATTTGCTAGGTTAGAGCTTCTGTAGACACTCTGATCCAATGAGCATCAAAGCTCCGTGTAATGCAAATAAAAAAAACTTATTTGCTAGGTTAGAGATTCTTTATAAGACACTCTGATCCAATCAGCATGAAAGCTCCGTGTAATGCAAACAAAAAACTTATTTGCTAGGTTAGAGCTTCTGTATAAGACACTCTAATCCAATCAGCATCAAAGCTTCGTGTAATGCAAACAAAAAAAACTTATTTGCTAGGTTAGAGGTTCTGTATAAGACACCCTGATCCAATCAGCATCAAAGCTCCGTGTAATTCCAAAAAAAACTTTTTTGCTTGGTTAGAGTTTCTCCATAAGACATTCTGTTCCAATCAGCATCAAAGCTCCGTGTAATGCCATAAAAACACTAAAAATATCGTTTTCCTAAAATGGTACTAGAAGTCACTGCTTGTATTCGACTGATTTTGTATAACCAGATGCCTTTATTCGAATGAATTTTTCAACTTTATGCAACCACTGGCTTGGATCTACCATTCCATGAGTTGGGTGACTAGATAAGCCTAGATAAAATTTTGAACTCTTTTTACTCAAGGAAGTATGATACAAGTTTAAAATAGGGCTCTCTAATATAGTGTGCCCACCGTCTTAATCTAAACTGAAATCGAATCTTTATTTTAGGGGACTTTTTTTTATCTTTCTGCACCAAAATACTTATTTTATTAATTCGTCTTGTTCTATGTGAAAGTTTTATTTATTAGGTGTTCCTAAGCTCTGTCACCCTAGCGTAATCGTTTTGTTACGGTTCAATATTCTCCGGTTGACTTCTAATGTATGATGACTGTTATGATACAGAGTGTCTATAGCTATAGACAAAGTTCTTTCGATTCCATGCAGCGAGATTACTGAATGAAATATTTTATCGAATAACCGCCATGGACATTAGTTTGACCAGAAAACTTTTCTAAAAATATTTGTTGGCTTTGCGCAAAAAGTTCGAGTTAAGTTAACGCAACTTCAAGTAGGGTTCAGCTTGTGCACCAATGGTAAAGAGTTCAGTAACCATTTTTAAATTACAAAATATATAACTGTATTAAGAGCAGCACTATGGCTTTATGATTTCTTTTATCATGATTTTTATTGTAAAAGATGTTTAAAAAATTCTTTCATGAAGAAGTAAAGAACAATATTAAACCTAAAATGAGCAGCAGTAAAGGTCTGTGTTTGGGCTACTAAACCTGCTTAAAAAAAATACAGAAAGGTCCAGAGATTTTGTTGTTGTTTTACTGTCAAATAAAAGGATTTTTTCCTATTGAAATGTTATTTGTACGTCATGGACAGCCAATGTGGTTTTCGAAAATACGTAAACACACTGACAAGATCAGCAATATCATATAAGTCAGTTGCTGCCTATTTTCCTAGCTATCCCTATTCAAAAGACGACGTGTACAAATTTTTCTACCGACAATTACAGATGCTTATTTAGATAATAATTTCAGCTAAGATTATAATCCAAACTAAAATAAAAGTATAATCAAGATAATTTGTAAAAAGTTTTCGGAGGCAAAGCTCTAGCGTCACCTATGGTGAAGTTGGGTTTTAAGGCGAAAATTTCAGGTAATGAGGGCGAAGTTGAATAATATCAAAACACACCAGGTGCACACAGGTTGCTAAAAGGGTATATCAGCAAAATCTCAGGAACGACTTAAGGTATTAGGTTGAAAATTTCAGAGCATGTTAAGGAGGATGTTAAAAACCGATCAGAGGGAAATCAGCCCCTCTCTCCTCGTCCTTTGAAGACGTCCCTCTGCAACTGACACTGATCCACGTTGAACAAAGTTTTGAAATGGTGTTTTTATTGATAATAATGAGAAGGTCAAACAACTATGCCTCCAGGGATGAGTGACCATTCCTCACAGCGCCCGGGCCAAAGGTTGTAAATTATGCACTTTGCCCGTTTATTACACACATAGGATTTATTGTGGGGGAAGGGGGAATCTTTGATCCTTGGTGTAGGGTGAAACTTCTCCCTTTATCCATTAAGGTGAAGCTTCAGGGAATGTTGAGAGGGGACTGAACTAAATGAAAAGAAGCCATATGCAGCCACGGTATCAAAATGACTTGTCTGGAATAACTTAAGAACAGCTTAGGATATTAACTTGAAACTCTCAGGATTACTGCTACTACTGCTACTACGACTGCAACAGCGGCTATTTGTGGCTGCAACTGACACTACTTGTAGCTGAGACTGTAGCTATTTGCAACTGCAACTAGTTGTGACTACTTGCAATTGTGACTGTGACTACTTTGCAATTGCAACTCGTTTGGACTGTGACTGCTTGCAAACACGACTACGACTACTTGCAGCTGCGAATACCCTTGACTATTTGCGACTGTGACTACTTGCAGCTACTACTACTTGCAACTGTAACTACTCGTGACCGCAACTAATTAAGACTATGACTTTTTGTAACTGCGACTGCGACGACTTGTGACTGCAACTCTGTCTACTTGGAATGCGACTGCGAATACTTGCGGTTGTGACTACTTGTAATGGCGACTACTTGTGACTGCAACTACTTGCGACTTCGACTACGATGATTTTGGGCTGTAACTGTGACTACTTGTGACTGCGGTTACTTGCTATTGTAAATACTTGCAAATATGACTGGTTGCGACTGTGCCTTCTTGCAACTATGAATAATTGCGACTGCGACTGCTCACGACTGCAACTACGTGCAACTACAACTACTATAACTGTGACTCCTTATGACTGTGACAATTTATGACTGCAACTTTCACTACCTGAGACTAAGACTGCAACTAATTTCAACAGCATCTATTTGCAACTGCGACTACATGCAGCTGCAACTACTTTTGACTGTAACAGCAACTATGAATTTTACTCCGATTGCAACTGCAACGGTGACTGCTACTACTATTTCTACTGCTACTACTACGACTACTTTTATTTCTACTGCTACTACCACTTCTACTGCTGCTACTGCTAGTACAACTGCTAGTATTGGACTAAATCAAAAGAGTTTTAGTGCATCCAGGTTGTCAAAATTGTTTATCTTCAATATATCAAAAATAGGTCAGGATTTTGAATTAAAATTTCAAGGAACGTTGAGGAGGGTGTGAACCAATCTAAAAGACTATGTGCATCCGGGTACTCAAAAAGACGCATATGCAATATCTTAGGAACTGCTAAGCGTATGAAGTTCAACCTTTCAGATAATGAAGCGCAGTGCTACAGGATCTGATTATTTATCTTTAAAGATAGTTAATCCTATTTTTCCATGTAACATAGAAAGTTTATTGATCTGATTAATGGTTGCTTTAAAGAGCGGCTATTCCCAAGTGCAATTAAAAGAGTGAAAATTATATCATTAAGTAAAAGTGAGACCGAAAAATTCTAATAGTTATTGACTGATTACTTTCCGCCAATTTTTAAAACAGTGACGGAGAAATGATTATATGTGAAAATGAGAAGTTTTAAAATAAGAGTAGATTTTTTTTATTAATCAGTTTGGTTTTCGAAGAGGTTATTTTATACCGTACCGTACATATCTATAACGGATGCTGTACTGTTTCTGGCTATAAAAGTAAGTGATAACCTTGATAATAATTTTTTGAAGTTGCTTCAGTGTTTCCGGACATCTTAAAGACGTGTAAAAATGTGTAACTATTTGATTTTACAGAAAAAACTGTAGGTATTCAAGGGAATTTGCTCTGACTTTTTGCTTCTTGTCTTAAGGACCGAATCTTCGTTTGTAAATGGGAGTTCCATCCGTGGATTGTAAAGTGGGATGTTGTGTGTACATCCCACCGTGCCTTTTGGAATCGCTATTGTTTGCATTATATGTAAATAACTTTATTTTAGCATTTGGCGAGCTTTATAGTGAAGGTGTTGGTGCTCAAAGACAACAGGGCCCTAAGCAAGATTTTTTTTTGCTGATGATACATGTCTTATGGTGGCAGAAAGAACAGAAAATTAATTACTATTTAATTAATTACTATATTATATAATTAATTACTATTAATAATTAATTATGACAAAATATAGCCTGTCAAAGATTAAGCTGACCCATCAAGCACTGCCCCTCTAGAGAACTAATCTTATGGGTGTTGAAAGTGTATCCTTGCATTCAGCACGGTACACAAGACAAAAACTTTTGTTTTTACTTTTTTGACTTTTGATATTTTTTTTTGCTTCTAATCTTAGCTTTCGTTTTGACTAGCTGAACATGGATCTACCAAATAGGGAGGGAGATTAGAGAAGGAATACGATTGCCCTCCCCATAGATTCCTTCCCTCCCATTAAATTTTGAGAAATCCCATTTCCTCGTTTTTTTCATGGACAAATAGCTTTTTTGGTATTTTCATTGGTAAAAATCGAAAAAAAAGCAAAATATCTCCCCTCCCCAGGTTTTGACAAACACCTTTTTCCGTATATTTTGGCACCCCTAGCTGTGGAATACTGGAACTTCCTGTGTTTTACTCTAATCAATAAGTAGGCTACCCTTTTAATTTAATCATAGCTGAAGAGAATCTCGGGGTTTTGAACAAAAATAGACAAATAAGACTTTTACGAAGTTTTCAAAGCTGGAAATGGCTTTCAAAAAACGTAAAATAAAGAAAAAAAAACTGCTGTCAAAATTTTGTCTTTTTATTAGTAAGTGTTTCAATATAATTTTACCATTTTTAAAGTTTGTGACCGAAATGTGAAATCCAACTTAAGAATGGTAAAAAAAGTAAACAAATTATGCCCCTGTTATGAATGTGTCTCAGTTGCGACGCCAACTCTTCATTTGTCATGGTTCTACTTGTTGGTTAAGCTGCCGTTTGTACATCGTCAAATTCAGTTACGTCTATTAGAGTTTCTAATGGTTTTCTACGTTTTAAACAGCATCCTTCTGCGTGGCTGGTTGGAAAATAAGTGTCAAAGGGATTTTTAATCTTTGGTAACCGAGAAACTTGGCATGAGTAATCAAGTCGATTAAGAAGTGCGTGTTTTATGTTCAGGAGCAGTCGTATATAGATTGTCGTTATCATGAAACAAATTACAATGTAGGTTTCTTTGTAAAAAACGTAAGTCTGGAGAGAGAGAGAGGGAATTGATTAAATGTGCATTAAACGAAAGAAATAGATAGCTGAATTCAATGATTAAACATGCTATAGTAGATGATATGATGATATAGTAGATGACATGCTATACTATATGATTAAATATGCTATAACAATTCATATCATTATACATCAAATATTCAATTTGATGTTGTTTATACTTTCCAAGACTATTCAAGAGTCATATAGTTTTCAGTAAAGCGCCAATGACGCAGTAAGTTTTAGACTTTTACAGTGAGAGCAGGAGGTGATACCCAAACTCTTGTTTATTGTGATTTTTGTTCGGTTCAAGCTTGATTTGCATATTCAATTTAAGTTTCACTCGTTTTAAGATTTATTTATTAATTCACATTAATATCTATTGTATGTTTGTTTGTCTTGATTGTTTATTTAATTGCTGTTCGTTTTAAGTTTCATTTATACTTCAGCAGCAAAATATTTTTTTTTCGTTTTAACCTTTATTTTCATATTCAATCTAAGCATTACTCGCTTTAAGATCTATTTATTCATTTACGTTATTTCTTGTTGTATGTTTTTGGCAATGATTGTTTATTTAATTTCTGTTCGTTTTGGGTTTCATTTATTCTTTAATAGTAATTTCTGGTCGTTTTGATTTTGAATTTTAACAGGTATTTATATCTGGTCAGCTTAAGTTTAAAATGGAATTTACTTTTCTTTGAAAAACTTATTTTTCGGGAAGTTTTTTTTAAATTAATTTTTGTTCGTTTTTGATTTCAAAAATTTTCCAATTTTCAAAAGTTCCTTATTTCAAAATCAAACTTAAAAAAAATCAAATGTTCATCAAAGTATCAAAACTGGTAGCAAAGTAACAATATCAAAGTGAAAAAATAGGTTTGTGTCAACTTCGGAGTTTTTATTAACTGATGTTTGAACTATTTTTAACAAAATGGCTATCTAAAATTTTTATCGGATGGGTTTGGGGAAAAAGGGCGTGGGGGGGGGGTGGCTAATTAACCTTCGGTCTCTTTTGACTCTTTAAAAGTGAACTAGAACTTTCTATTTTCAATCAAATGAGCCCTCTCTGAAGTTTATACGAGCATCTCTTCTATAAGAACCATATATATTCCCAGAGTATAACTTACAACGCCTGTCCCCGGACCCTGGGGGGCTGTGTCGACCCCGGAGTTTTAATATCTGATGGTTGAAGTATTTTTAACAAAATGATTATCTCAAATTCTTATCGGAGGGGTTTATTCTTCCGATAAACTCATAGGCGTGAGTAGGGAGCCAGGTATTACTCCAGGGGGGAGTGACGTCACAGCTAGGTAAGAGTTTCATGGTTATGTTTGTTGGTTATATTGTTTGATGGTTATATGGTTTGATGGTTATATGGTTTGTTGGTTATATGATTTGATGTTGTTTCATAGTTCTGTTTGTTGGTCAACTTGTTTGATGTTTCTAAGCCTAATGGATACAGACGGGAGTTTACATCATTGCAGGATAAGAGTGTCTACCGGGACAGGATCAATGACACATATTTCTAGGTTATTGGACTTACTTAAGGTTTCTCTTTCATGGCAAATTAACCTTGAGATTTTGTTTATAATGAACATGCCTTTTGGTTAAAGTTTGATGTTGTTTCATAGTTCGGTTCTGTTTGTTGGTCAACTAGTTTGATGTTTCTAAGCCTAATGGATATAGACAGAAATTTACATTATTGTCAGATAAGAGCGTGTCTAACGGGAACAAGATCACGTGTCTTTTTTAGGCCAATCAGGGAGTCGGAAATACTAACGGAACAAGATCGCAGTGAATATAAGCAAGGATTTTTTCTATAGTTGTTATTAGTATGAGAATAGAATTACAGGAGTGAGAACAATTTGACTTTATTCATTAAGATATATTTGTGATAATAATGAGTGGAATGTTTACACTTTTAGAAGTTGATAGCAGTAGCAGGAATGATAAAAGAGCACCAAACATTGCGGTAGAAATCACGAGAGGATCACGGCTTTGTCTTGAATGGGATGAAGTATATGCAAGATATATGCTATCTTTGAGCAAATTAAAAGTGGAGGATCAATTTTGCTTCGCTGCAAAAGTTAATATAGCACAAAATAATAGACTTCAAAGTGCTTTAAATGCAATAGTGAAGCATATAGAGGACAATAAGTTATATCGATAATTGTACATGTGTAATGTATACTATTGTTGTAATTATACACGCTCAATAAAATTGTTTCGAAATCGAAAATTTCACCTACCTTTATGTTACGCTGTCGAATATTCCTGAAATAGAACGAATCATGGTTAGTTTAGAGTTACCGGTAAGAGAGATAGGATTGAAAGTTGAATAAATTTGAGGAAGAGAGAACTAGATCAAATCTTGTGATTATGGAAAAACATTTTATTTTGAATGATGATTTTATCGAGTTATCCCTTCAACGCAGGACATTCTCACAGGAACACTTGACAATATAATGAAAACTGATTCTCCCCCATTGGACTATTGTATGAAGCTTTTACGACGTGACTCAAATACATTTACTCAATTTATTGATATATTAATTGAAACAAAGCAGAATAATATCGTGGATATACTTTTGAAAACATTGCCATACATGGCTCCCCCTTCAAAAGAGGTAACGTCACAGAGGTACTCCTCTCCCATCCCCCTCTGTATTTATCGAACATGGATCAGTTTCTTTTTAGCTGTGAGAGAGTTGACATCGGAAACCAAAAATGTTCTATATACGTCCACTATGTATATACACTCTTGGCAGTTGGTCATCATGGGGAGAATTGTACAATTATTGATGAGTATAATGAAAAGTGCAAATTATGCAATCCCTGTAAATTACATAGAGGATATGCAGTACAAATTAAAGACTGTAATTCATGTCTTGAAGAGATTTGTAACTCTCACCCTACAGGACATCTATGCTCCAATTGCCATTATGACAAATGTGATCAGTGGGAGAATACTTATCCTGGTATGATTGGAAAGAACCCCAAACGTGATTTTAGTTTATTTCTACGAGATGGGTATCGTCATGGATTTAAATTATTTTGGGAGGAAGAATCAGGTCTACGATTCAATTGTTGGGGTAACAAGACTGTTGGGGTTTCTACGTCATCGTTCTGACGACACTGCCTATTATGACTATAACCCTAGTGATTTTTATTTGGCAGTTACCTACTGTGATTCACCATTTGAAAACACTGTGTGTGATATTGCTTCAAATAGACAAATTGAAACACGTGAATTTCACAATATGAATGCAAATAGTATCATTGACTATACAAAGAGATACGACAAGAGTGAAGTTACACTGTACTGTAGAAAATGTGACCCTGACTTTGCAGCCAATCAAGATCAATATACAGTGAATTCAAATGCTCTATCAGCATTAGTGGTTCTCGACAGTCGCCTATACACCGAAAAAGAAATCTATAGTGAAGAATAAAGACATTGTTGTATACATTTTTTCTTTATTAATAAACAAATTCACATACATTTTTTTTAGCACTTTACTTGTAGAACACTAAAATCAATATTATACAGGTCTGAGATGATATTTTCCACCATAAAGTCTTTCAGACGTTTATTGTCTACATAAATGTTGAGAAACTGCTTGTAAGTATAGCTGCGACATCTGAACACGAAATATAGTAGCGCATGGAAACCACAGCTTTTAGTCGTCAGATCCTGCACTCTTCCGATTTTGAATAATAATTTTTATATTGCTCTCAATTCAGATGCTTATTTTTTGTGTGTAGAATGTACCAGGTGGGCCATGAGGATCAAAAAATTCAAATGTCTTTATTGTTTAAAAGATACGCAGTCAATGGTCACTATTCACTGTCGACAGACTGCTATTAACAATGATTAGGGTATTGTTTGCACCTTGAATTTTTCCAAAAAAGTCCGAGGGCAGACAATAGGATCTGTTTTTGGACATGAAGGGGTCCATATTAAATGCATTGATTATTTGACTGGTGTTCATGGTGCAAGGTCTAGTATAACCCTTCCTTCGGGAATGATTTCCCAATAGGTTTCAAATTGATTTAGCGAGATTAGTGCAATACTCTCAACTAATGGGTCGGCAAATGTACACTCTAAACGCACACTCCCCGTTCGTACTATACTCATATCCTGGGTGCAAGACAGGTAGATTACAATGATACCATGTGTTTTAGCGAACATTTCTTCGGTTATACCATGTTCAAATAGTTGTGAATCATGATCTAGGGTTTGCATGGTCAACTCATACAATGTCCTATAGGATTTATCAAAAGATAGATTGTAGAGTGGGATTCCATTTACTTTGCAGACAAGAGATGAAAGCCCAAACATTTCAAATTTATGTGGGCATCCAGTCCACGATCCTATTGCAATAGCGCTTTTTACAAATGCAAATGCTAATTTTGACGGAATTTCGCCATTGATAAAGGATGAGTCGGTGATGGTGCGTGAGTCTGTGGCAATATGACGTTGATTGATGATTGTGTGAGGAAGAAGTAGTTTAATATTATTTCCACTAGCTCTCAGTTTTTGCACTGCCAAAGTAGTACAACTCATTACTTGCTGCTTTCATGCATTTAATTTTGTTAAGATGAACGACGGAGTTACATCAAGATTTTCAGGAAGTTCCTTTCGTAGAACAAGATTGGATGGAGCAAGCGTCAATTTTCTACCCAATTTAATATTTGGTGGCAACCATTGGGGCATATTAAATATTTCATTATATATTTTTCCAACTAGATGTAATTCACTAGTTGTAGCATTTTTAAGTGCATCTGTACTATCAGTATTAGTAATATATTCATATCCATTGGAGGTGCCTCTCAATTCCTTGTATGACTTGGGTGTCATCAGCATGAATTGCATATAACTTGTATAATTTGAGATTGTTGCTTGTGCTCACCAGTGTGCCATTTATGTAGACACTGATTTGACGAAATAAATTATGTAATATACAATTTTCCTAGGATATACCATCAGCACGAATTGGCAATGTATTGTCGGATTTCCGAACTTTCATTCGTAAATCTATAAATGTTGAAGAAATGTCCATAAAGTAGTCTTCATTGGAATAAATTTGAAAGTGGATATTATCGGAGAGGGGTTGTTGTGGATAAAATTGTTCATATTATCCATGTTTTACACTCACATCAACATTTTCTGAATTGAATAGATTTAAAGACGAAATGATTGTAGGTTGGGAATCCTTTGGCGGTAGATATGCCATCTATGAAGAGAAATCCAGTTTCGATCTAACAATTCTATTCCTGGGGCTTCTTCTTCTACTGTTTACTCTATGTGTCGTCTTTTTCCTTCTTTTCTTTGACAGGGGTGATGTCTTTCGTTTCTGACCCGAGTAGAGACTGATGAGTGGTGCACTGTTTCTCGACCTTTTTAAACCTTTTCCATTTTGCTGAGATTTCAATTGTTTGCCAAGGGTTCGTGCACTGGACCTAAAAATTTTCGAAGCACTTTTTTAAAATCCTTGCCAAACCCCCAATCATATAGTGTAGAAGATGCAAAATCTGTCTCAGCAGGTACAATATATTTTTTAGCCAGAGGTAATGCAGAACAAAACAGCTTAGCAAACCAACTGCCAAGACCATAGCCAGACATTGATGAGCGACCTTTGTAATAGTCCATTCCATTGCCCAGTTGTCTTTGGTCAAGAGTATTAACATAGCAGTCAATATCAGGATAAATGAATACCACTTTTCTATTAGACATCTTGTTGCTGAATGGGTTAAAAATGTCATGTAATCACAGCCAAACCTTTTGTTATTGCTAGAGGATCACCTAATTCAGTTTTTAGCGTTAACTGACAGAGTTCCAAATAGGGAGTGTTTACGGGGATACACTGAAGATGCTTTATATTGTAGTGGTGAATATTTTCTTGATTGGTTTTTCGTTCAAGAACTCGTAGGAGGGGAACATTGCTATTGCCAACTCTGGATGTTTCAATAAATGAAGCGTAGAGAAATATGCAAGTGTCCGTGGAGAAGGCATGTGGGTAGTCAGCAAAAATAAAATTAGTGTTTCCAGCCCTTTTACCATTGATTATATTGCGCTTAAAGCTAAGAACATCTTTTAGATTATCATTAAGAATAACCTTTTCATCGGCAATTGGTGAACTAATTTAGATCCTGCCGTCTTCCTTTGAATAGTTGAAAGGAAAGGCTGGTTTTTTACGAGCGGAAATTCTTTTATTGATAGAACGACATAAATCATTCATACATGTGAGTTCTTCGTAGGGTAATTAAATATATGGATAATTCATCCAATTGATCTTTTGAATTTGTTTTTGATCACCTGGGGGTGGCGGCCAATCATAGGGTCTAATTTCTATATCATATTTGCGATCTTTTCTCAGGATATCATAGGTATTTTTGAGAATATAGTCGACAAGAGCCACTTCATACGCGCTGTCAAATTTGATAGTGGAGGAGAGTTTCGTCCAAAAATCACTTGTTCTATTCAAATCATTGTAGAGAGGATCGGAGACATTGGACATGAATGTCACATAGAAATCATTTGACATTGTTAATTTCTTCAACAGCTACCCAAGATTCAAAATCGGAATTGTATCCTAGCCAACGAACAAGCAACTGTCTTTTGCCCCTGCAAGTACGGCTCTTTAATATCTTTTCAATTTGATAAATTCCACAAGTGTTTCTAACTTTTTGTAGTTCATATTTATAAAAAAAGGATCTCATCATCTTTGATGTCTCGCAGCTGATATGTCGTGGGGTCAGTGTCTAGGGTTTTGGACACTTTAAAAAGTTCAGTGCTCCATAAATAATTCCCCTTTTCAAAAATATTGGTGGTTCTATTAATTCGAACAGTATCGCCAACATTGAATTTTTTCTTCAGAATTTTTGTTGTGGTCATTTTTTTACTGGAATACTGCTTTGGAAAAGCGTCAAATGTATTTTCACTTCAATGAACTTCCTGACGGCTAATATCACAGAGGGATAGATATGTTCGAGGGTTACATATTTTTAATATTTGATCTAAATTATGAATAAAAGCAGAAGTATTTTAAAGCGTACAGTATCTCAAAAATAATAGACGAATCGTTCTTCTAAATAGTTCCGCTAACGCACCCTTTATCAGACTATTACTATGATATAGCTTTGTATTATATTTCAATAGAACCTTTTGCACATGAGGATTAACAAATTCGCTACCGCAATCCGATTGAATTTTTCTATAGCAATCTTGTTCAAGAATACTTTCTAAAGCATGAGCAACTTCAACACCTCTCTTTAATCGCAATGAAATGGAATATGCATAGCGACTAAAGACACTGATTGCCACTAGAATATATTTGTAGGGTGTATTGTGACGCTGTTGGATCGCATCTAAAGTTAAAAGATCAGTTTGCATTATATGCAGAGGGAAAAAGGCTTTAGTTTGTCGATATTGTTTGCCACGAAGCCTGCGATTCCGATGCAGTATGTAACTCGGTTCATTTTCTAGATACTCTTTTGTTTTTTTAATGTGCTGCCACCTATGTCAGAGGAAACTTTAGAAAGCGTTGTGGGGGAACTCAGACTTCCCACTTCACCAATATTGTCATAGACATGTTTTAAAACTTCATCCATTTTGAACGCGAACACGTAGTGTAATTTCCACTCCCCTTTTGTACACTGGAGGGTGAATCGATACGTCTTCGCTTTTGTCTAGCCGTCGTCGTTGGTGTTATCAAATCATTGCTTCTGCTGTTATCAAATCATTGCTTCTGCACCTTTTTCGAGTAAAAGAATAACTTTTGTTGAAAGAATTAAATGGTGATGAAAGGTGGGAGGAGGGAGGAGGGGTTTACGTAGTGGAAAAAAGAGTATATTTGAAATAAGGTATAAAGATTTTTTTTGGGGGGGGGGGGGGTATACCCTGAATTTGAATATAGGGTGGGGGACTACAAAAATGATTTCATATTGGAAAAACCAAAGAAAATTTACTAAACAGAACTCACATTATAAATCAGTGTAGCTAAAACTTCTAAATCCATACTATTCGTTGTTTGTTCCATTGTGTCGTGAAACGATATGTTACTTTAACCTTAATGGATGTTCATTATAAGCAAAATCTCAAGGCTGAATTGTGATGTAAGAGAAATCTTATGTAAGTCCATTGACCTAGAAATAGGTGTCAAAGAACTTGTCCCGTTAGTGTTTCCAACTCCCTCATTGGCCTAGAAAGAGTCACGTGATCTTGTCCCGTTAGACACTCTTATCCAGCAATGATGTAAACTTCTGTCTGTATCCATTAGGCATAGACACATCAAACAAGTTGACTAACAAACAGAACTATGAAACAACATCAAATCATATAACCATCAAACAGAACAGAACTATGAAAAAAACATCAAACAAGTTGACCAACAAACAGAACTACGAAACAGCATCAAACCATATAACTATCAAACAATATAACCAACAAACAATATAAACATCAAATCATACAACCAACAAACAGAACAGAACTATGAAAACCATCAAAGAAGTTGACCAAAAAACAGAACTATGAAACAACATCAAATCACATAACCATCAAACCATATAAACATCAAACAATATAACCATCAAACCATATAACCTTCAAACAATATAACCCACAAACATAACCGTGAAACTCTTATCTAGCTGTGACGTCACTCCCCCTGGAGTAATACATGGCTCCCTACTGGCGTGGAGGGCGGGAGGGGCTAGTTCCCCTCCGATCTTTTTTCACTCTGAGAAAATGAACTAAACTTTTAACTTCAATTTAAATGAACCCTCTCTGAAGTTTATACGAACATCCCTTTCATAAGAACCACATACGTCCCCAGGACATAGCTTACAATGCCTGCCCCCGGGCCCTGCTTGTGTCCACACCGAAGTTTTTGTTATCTGATGTTTGAATTATTTTGAAAAAAGGCTCTCTCAAAGTTCTTATCGGTTGGGTTTAAGGAAAATAGAGCGTGGAGAGGGGGGCTAGTTGTCCTCCGATCTCTATTGACTCTTAAAAAGTGAACGAGAACCTTCAATTTCCAATCATATGAGTACTCTCCGAAGTTTATTCGAGCATACCTTCCATAAGAACCATATATGCCCCCAGAACAATACTTGCAACGCCTTCCCCTTGCCCTGGGGGGAGGAGGGTTGTGTCGACAAAGGACTTTTTCTTATCAGACCTTTGAACTATTTTTAACGAAATGGCCGTACCTAAAGGAGTTTCCGTTATATGATCTTTGAAATATTTTTAACAAAATGGCTACTTCAAATTTTTTATCAGACATATTTGGGGAAAAAGGGCTTGGGGGGGGGCTAGTTGCCCTCCAATCCCATTTGACTCGTAAAAAGAGCACCGTAACTCTCTATTTCCAATCAAATGAGCCCCCTTTGAAGTTTATACGACGACCTCTTCTATATGAAGTGCCTCTGGGAAAAAATTAATGGAGTGTGGGGGGAGAATATCTGCCCTCCATTCAATTTTGACTTTTAAAAAGTGAATTACAACTTTCAATTTCCATTCAAATGAGCGTTCTATGAAGTTTACACGATTACCCCTTCCATGACAATCATATATGCCCCCAGGCCATAACGTACAACGCCTACTCCCGGGTGCTGGGGGGCTGTGTCGACACCGGAGTTTTTTATTATCTGAACTTTGAAGTATTTTTAACAAAATGTCTATCTCAAAGTTTTTATCTGATTTATTTAGGGCGTGGAGAAGGGGGGCAAGTTGCCCTCCGGTCTATTTTGTTTCTTAAAAATTGAACTAGAACTTTCAATTTCCAATCAAATGAGCCCTCTCCGAAGTTTATACGAGTATCCCATCCATAAGAACTTATATATGCCCCTAGAGCATTAGTCTACTCATAACGCCTGCCTCCGGGACCTGGGGGGTTGCGTCGACACAGGAATTTTCTCATCTGACTTTAAACCATTTTTAATGAAATGACTATTATAAAAAATTTATCGGATGGGCATGGGGAAAAAGGGTTTTTGGAGAGGGGGGGGGCTAGTTGCGCTCGGATATCTTTTGATTCTTAAAAATTGAACTAGAACTTTCAATTTACAATCAAATGAGCCCTCTCTGAAGTTTATACGATCATCTCTTTCATAAGAACCATATACGCCCCCAAAACAACACTTACAACGCCTATCCCCCGGGCCCCGGGGGGAGTTTTTGTTATCTAAATTTTGAACAATTTATAGCCATACTGCTGCTCTTAATACAGTTATACATTTTGTAATTTAAGAATGGTTGCTGAGCTCTTTACCATTGGTGGACAAGCTGAACCCTACTTGAAGTTGCGGTAACTTAACTCGAACCTTTTGCGCAAAAGCCAACCAATATTTTTAGAAAAGTTTTCTGGCCAAACTACTGTCCATGGTGGTTATTCGATAAAATATTTCATTCAGTAATCTCGCTGCATGGAATCGAAAGAACTTTGTCTATAGCTATAGACACTCTATATCATAACAGTCATCATACATTAGAAGTCAACCGGAAAATATTGAACCGTAACAAAACGATTACGCTAGGGTGATAGAGCTTGGGAACACCTAATAAATAAAACTTTCACATAGAACAAGACGAATTAATAAAAAAACTGGCTATATCAAAATTTGTAGCGGATGGTTTTGGGGGAAAAAGGGCATGGAGGGGGGGGGGGCTAGTTGCCCTTAACTCTCTTGACTCTTAAAAAGTGAACTAGAATTTTCAATTTCCAATCAAACGAGCCCTCTATGAAGTTTATACCAGCATCCCTTTCATAAGAACCATACATGCCCTTAGCGCATAACTTAGAATGCCTTCCCCTGGGCCCTAGGGGTTGTATTGACACCGGAGTTTTTCTTATCCAACCTCTGAACTATTTATAACAAAATGTCTATCTCAAAATTTTCATCCGATTGGTTTGGAAAAAGGAGGCGTGGGGGGGGGGGGGTAGCTGCCCTCGGATCTCTTTTGACGATTAAAAAGTGAGGTCAAACTTTCAATTTCCAATCAAATGAGCCCTCTCTGAAGTTCATCCCTTTCATAAAAACCATATATGCTCCAGGACATAACTTACAACGCCTGTCCCTGGGCCCGGGGGGGTTGTGACGACACCCGAGTTTTTGTTATCTGACTTTTGAGCAATTTTTAGCTTAATGGCTATCTCAAAAGTTTTATTGGATGCATTTAGGGGAAAAGGGGAGTGGGGGGGGGGGGGGGGCTAGTTGCCCTTCAATCTCTTTTGACTCTAAAAAACTTAACTAGAACTTTCAATTTCCAATGAAATGAGCCCTCTCTGAAGTTTTTACGAGCATCCCTTCAATGGAAACCATATATTCCCCTCGGGCACAACTTACAACGCCTGTTCTCGGGCCTTGGTGGGCTGTGTTGACCCCATAGTTTTCGTTATATGGTCTTTGAACTGTTTTTAAAGTAGGCTATGTTAAAGTTCTTATCGGATAGGTTTGAGGAAAAAAGGGCGTGGAGGGGGGGGGCTAGGTGCCCTCAAATCTTTTTGATTCTTAAAAAGTGAACTAGAACTTTCAATTTCCAATCAAATGAGCCCTATTTCAAGTTAATACGAGCATCCCTTCCATAAAACCTATATATGCTTCCAGGGCATAACTTACAATGCCTGTCCCCGGGCCCTGGGGGTTTGTGTCAACACCGGAACTTTTGTTATATGATCTTTGAACTATTTTTAAAAAAATAGCTATCTCAAAATTTTTATCGGATGAATTTGGGAAAAAAGAGTTTTTTGGTGGGGGGGGGGGGAGCTGGTTACCCTCCAATATCTTTTGAATGTTAAAAAGTGAACTAGAAATTTCAATTTCCAATCAAATGAGCCCTATTTCAAGTTAATACGAGCATCCCTTCCATAAAACCTATATATGCTTCCAGGGCATAACTTACAATGCCTGTCCCCGGGCCCTGGGGGTTTGTGTCAACACCGGAACTTTTGTTATATGATCTTTGAACTATTTTTAAAAAAATAGCTATCTAAAAATTTTTATCGGATGAATTTGGGAAAAAAGAGTTTTTTGGTGGGGGGGGGGGGGGAGCTGGTTACCTTACAATATCTTTTGACGCTTAAAAAGTGAAATAGAACTTTCAATTTCCAATCAAATGAGCCCTCTGAAGTTTATACGAGTATTCCTTCCATACGAACCATATATGCCCCCAGGACATAATTTATAACCCTTGCCCTGAAGACTGTGGGGGGAGTGTCCTACTGAAACATATAATTTCCAGAACTTCCAACTACGTTGAACAAAATGGCTCTATCAGAATTTTTATTGAATGTGTTTGGGGAAATAGTGGGTGTGGAAGGGGTGTTAGTTGCCTTCCAATCACTTTCGACTATTAAAAAGGAAACTAGCCATTTAAATTTCCAATCGAATGATCCTTTTCTGAAGTTTCTACGACAACGCTTTCTGTAAAAACTTTATATGCCCCCAGGGAATAACTTACAACCCTTGCCCTGAGGGCTGTGGGGTTGTTATCCTCAAAGACCAAAATTTCCTGAATTTTCAACTATGTTGAACAAAATGGCTATCTCAAAATTTTGATTGGATGTGTTTGGAGAAAAGGTGGGTGTGAGAGGGGGGTTAGTGTGAGAGGGGGTGCCCTCCAATCACTTTCGACTATTAAAAAGGGAACTAGCCCTGTGAATTTCCAATCGAATGAGTCCTTTTTGAAGTTTCTACGACAAAGCTTTCTATAAAAACCTTATATGCCCCCAGAGTATAACTTACAACCCTCGCCCTGAGGGCTGTGGGGGAGTGATCTCCTCAGAAACATAATTTATGTCTGGAAATTAACTACGCTGAACAAAATGGCTATATCGAAATTTTGATTGGATGTGTTTTGGGAACTGTTTGGCGTTGTAGGGGTGCTAGTTGCCTTCCAATCACTTTTAACCCTTAAAAAGGGCACTAGAACTCTCGATTTCTTATCGAATGGGCCCCCTTTGAAGTTTCTGCAATGACCCTTTCCATATGAAGTATCTCTGGGAAAAATTAAAATAAATAATAAAACATTGGAGCCATATGGCCTTTACTATAGGCAACGCTATAGCGTTGCCTCTGATCATAGCTGAAGAGAATCTCGGGGTTTTGAACAAAGATAGACAAATAAGACTTTTACGAATAAGCTGCCGTTTGTATATCGTCAAGTTCAATTACGTTTATTAAATTTTCTAATGGTTTTCTACGTTTTAAACTGCATCCTTCAGCGTGGCTGTTCGGAAAATAAGTGTCAAAGGGACTTTTAATCTTTGGGAGCCGAGAAACTTGGCATGAGTAATCAAGCCGATTAAGAAGTGCGTGTTTTATGTTCGGGAGCAGTCCTATATAGATTGTCGTTATTATGAAACAAATTACAATGTAGGTTTCTCCGAAAAAACGTAAGTCTGGAGAGAGAGAGGGAATCGATTAAATGTGCATTAAACGAAAGGAATAGATAGCCGAATTCTATGATTAAGCATGCTAGTAAGGAATGTCAAAAAAATCCTGCAACATTGTTGATATGCAATTATCATTCCCATCATGGTAAAACTGTTATTGAGGGTGAACTTTTGAAAACACCTTGGCTAGCATGTGCTCCTTTAGCTTAGGATGATTTTCGAATGAAGATAAGGTCATTTGGCGAAACGCCATAAACGACAAAATCCAGAAATTAGCAAACAAGAAAATGAACAGCAAAAAAGTTAGGTCAGCTGACCTCAGTGAGGTCGACAAAAGTACTGATAAATCTAAATATGCTTGTTTGGCAGTTTTTGCTCTTTAATTGTGTTAATATTATTACTAATAACTAGTAAGGGTATTAATATTCGTAAGGCAATTAAAAATTTCTTGCTGAAAAACGAATTAATGAAAACCAAAAGAAATGGTTTGACAAACCTTTTTTTTTGTCTGCTACACTTGGTGTCGTTAATAAAACATAAATACGATTCTCCAGTTAAATTCCATCATTCATTACAAAATCTTATCCGCTGAGGAGTTTCGCCGCCTTTTAAATATAATGGAAATAGTTTCAAATTTAGTGGGAAGTCAATTGCAATTTCATGTTTTATTAGGTGAAATCAACTCATTATGTAGTGGTTAAATAATTGTTAATTGTTTGGAAGAAATGAGGTTGTTTTTACACTTTGAGTTAACAATTTAATAACAATCCATGTTCACTTTTTTTCAATATATTGGAAATTATTTTCTGTTCTTCAGAAGGCATGGGAGGTATCAGCCCTACTTTTGTTAATTTCTGCTTGTTTTGAGCTTGAATCGGTTATTCATTGTAACATCTGTTCGTTTTGGGCTTACTTTATCTGTTGATGATGATTTGTGGTAGTTTTACACTTGGAATACTATTTGAATATACTTCTTCTCATTTTCGGTTAAGTGGAACTGTTTACTTTTCTTTGACAATCTTATTATAATAATAAAATAATAATAATAAATTTATTATAAGCCAAAAAATCGGCCATACAACACAGTATTCTTAAATACACTCCACAAGAAAAATAACATAAGTATCTAACTTCTCACCCCCCCCCCCAAAAAAAAAAAATCAAGTGTCACTCATTGGTGTCAACGCTTCATTTACATATTTACATAACTGCCTGATTGTTCTTTTTACAGTCTTCCGCTGGATCCCCCGGAACTCTAAGTTACTACCCTCAAAATACTTTCCATTTATAAGAGAAAGTTACTGGCACTCGGCGAGAATGTGGGCCACATCATCAATACGTATGTTACATATAGGGCAAGAGTAATCTGCATTTGCATCTGGGGCCATCTCTTTTCTTTCAAGTACTCTTTTTCTTTTTTTAGTGGCAGGCAATTCGCTCGGATCCGAAACCAAGTCCTTAATGTCTCCGCCGGTAATCCTAGTTTAAAATAATATTCAAATCCAAATATCTCTTGTACTTGGGAAAAAAACTTCAATGTCTCAGATGTTTTGACTGCCTGTGTCCATATTTGTACTTCCTGGCCTTTTATTTTTTCTGTAAGCTTATCCAAAAACGGCTCATCCTGATGTGAGGGTCCTAGCCCCTCATTCCAAATATAACATAGTCCTACTCCATCTAAAACATTTTTATTTGATACGGCCACGATCTTTTACGTTTCGACCGTAGCATCTCCAGACAAGCTGATTTTGCTAACCTATCTATTGGCAGACTTAGAACTTTTAGCCAATACCGGATCATCTGCGCTAATCTACTCATTCTCAGCGAGAATATTCTTAGGTCACATTTTCTTGCCTGATGGGGGTCGTTCTGTGAAGATCAATTAATTTTTTAAGTGTTGCAGCTGAATTGATCCCAGTTGTGCTGCCGGGTCATGCCCCCCGAGTTCATCTCCGGAATGGATAATAGGTAAAACTTTAGAATTAAAAACATATTTATGTATTTTTAGGTCTTTAATACTTCAAAGCCTGGAATTACGCAAAATTGCAGCTGAAACTGCTTTCCCTCTCTTAACCATCTCTTTTACATGATCTTTCCATCCTCCTTTTGCTGAAATTGTTACACCCAAATATTTAAAATTTTCGCTCTCTTTTACTTTTTCACCTTTATAAAAAATTCTAGTTTTTGAACATCTTTATTCACATGAATTCCGCTAAAAACCACAATCTTAGTCTGTTTGATATTCAACACTAGTTTCTTTCTATCTAAATATTCTTCTAATATACTCAATAAGATCTGGAGCTCCTCTGTTGACTATCAACACCGCATCATCAGCAAAAAGCAACAGAGATAATGTGAGGTTCCCTAGTGACACCGTAGGGGCCCATACCTTTTTAAAATGGTCAATAATATCATTTATATACAACGTGAACAGCCTAGGCGAAATAGTGCTACCCTGTTTTACTCCTTTTCTAATTTCAAACGGTGACGATAATCCCTTCCCTAAAACTTTCAATATACCAAATGTCTTTCTATACATATTAATTAAATAGAAAAAAACAAGTTTTTTTAACTGAAAGTAAGGAGCGACATTAAAACTTAAAACAAACAGAAATTATTCCGTATATGAAAGGGGCTGTCCCCTCCTCAACGCCTCGCTCTTTACGCTAATTTTTTTTATTGTTTCATAAAAAAGGTGTTTGACAGAGTCAAACTTTAGCGTAAAGAGCGAGGCGTTAAGGAGGGGACAGCCCCTTTCATATACGGAATAATTTCTGTTTGTTATGTCGCTCCTTACTTTCAGTTAAAAAAACTTGTTTTTTTATTTAATTTCTGAACGTTTTTGAATTAATTCAGCTTTGATTTTGGCTCATCGTACATAAATAATTAAAACTAAATTTGCATATTAATTTTACTTTTTTTTTGCTAAATGGCTTTCTCGAAATTTTGTTCTGACGTAATTTACGAATTAACTTACGCAGCAAACTTCTATATTCGTATGTTTTTATTACGTATATTAGGGAGTTAGCCCCCTAGTCAATACCTCGCTCTTAATGCTAAAGTTTGAATTTTGTTCGAATCAGAAACCCGTGAATCACAAAGGCCGGTTAATTAGAATAGATAGCTCTTTTGAAAGTACTAAAAAAACCTTTAGCGAAAACTAGGGGGCAACCCCCCTCATATACGTAATAATTTCTGTTTGTTTTAAGTTTTAATGTTGCTCCTTACTTTCAGTTGCAAAAACTTGCTTTTTTTATTTAATTTCTGATCGTTTTTAAATAATGCTGGGAAATCCGGTGCTCCCTTCTTATAAATGTCCCTTCCCCAAGGAAACATCCTCCATGGAAGGATCCTCCCCCGTAAAACCCTCCTCCGACCCCCCCACCCAAAAAAATCCCTCCTGAAACGTCTTTATACTTCCCATTAACCAATACTATGCGTAAACAATGGGCAAAGTTCAAAACTTGCAGCCCTTCCTCCGGGAAGTGTGGGGGATTAAGTCATTCTCAAAGCCATATTTATTAGATTTTCGACTATGCTGAACACAATGGCTATCTCAAATTTTGATCGGGTGACTTCGGGAACAAAATTAGCGTGGAAGGGGGCCAAGTTCCCCTCTAATTTTTTTGGTCACTTAAAAAAGGGAGCTAGAACTTTTAATTTCCGCTCAAATGAGCCCTTTTATGATATTCTAGGACTAGTGGATCGATACGATCAACCATGGGGAAAATAACACGCATAAACAAAAAACAATACAAAACATTACACATTTTTGCAGGTGGGAGCTTGAAACTTCTACAGTAGAGTTCTCTGATACGCTGAATCCGATGGTGTGATTTTCATTAAAGTTTTATGACTTTTTGGGGGTGTTTTCCCCTTTTTTTGAAAAAAGGCAAATTTTCTCATGTAGGCGAACTTTTGATAGGTAAGACTAAACTTAATGAAACTTATATATTTGAAATCAGCATAAAAATTTGACTCTATTGATGCCTGGGTATCAAAATTCCGGTTTTTAGAGTTTCGGTTTCTATTGAGCCTTACTTACAGTTCGTTACCACGAACTGTTTGGTTAAAAAAAAGAAAACTTTCCGAAAATGAAGTTTTTCAAAGAAAAGTAAAGGCCATTTTAAACTTAAAGGCAGCATATGCAAATACCTGTTAAAATTCAAACTCAAAACGACCAGAAATTACTATTGAAGAATAAATGAAACCCAAAACGAATAGAAATTAAATGTACAATCATAGCAAAAAAACATACAACAAAAAATAATATAAATGAATAAATAAATCTTAAAGCGAGTAATGCTTAAATTGAATATGCAAATCAAGCTTAAAACGAAAAACAAATATTTTGCTATTGAAGAATAAATGAAACCCAAAACGAACAGAAATTAAATAAACAATCAATGCAAACATACATACAATAGATACCAATGTTAATGAATAAACAAATATTAAAACGAGTGAAACTTGAATTGAATATGCAAATCAAGCTTGAAACGAAAAAAAAAATCACTACAAACAAGAGTTTTGGTATAGCCTCCATCTCTCATTGTAAAAGTCTAAAACCTACTGCGTCATGGCGCTTTACTGAAAACGAATTGTATTACAAATGTTTTCTTTTGTAATTAATATTGCAAATAAACATTAAAATTACAGCAAAGTTTTGAACGGATGAGCTTTCAGTAATTAATGTTATTATACATCAAATATTCAGTTTAATTTATTAGTTCTTTCAAAAATTGTTCAAGACCCCTAAAATTGTCCCCTTCCTCAACAGTAAAAACATAAAAACTACTGCGTCTTTGGCGCTTCACTGATAACGAATTATATTCCAAATATTTTCTTTTCCAGTTCATGCAGCATTGAAAATGAAAATAAAATTACAGTGAAAATAAATCTTGAACTGATGGAACTTTAAACAATTAATATCATTATATATCAAATGTTCAATTTGTTTTTGTTTATACTTTCTAAGACTGTTCAAGACACATATATTTTTCAGTAAAGCCCCATGACGCAGTATCTTTTAGACTTTTACAGTGAGAGAAGGAGGCGATACCCAAACTCTGGTTTGTAGTGACGTTTTTTTTCATTTCAAGCTTGATTTGCACATTCAATTCAAGTTTCACTCGTTTTAAGATTTATTTTTCATTTACATTGCTATCTATTGTATGTTTGTTTGTATTGATTCTTTATCTAATTTCTGTTCGTAGCAAAAGACTTATGGAAGGGATGCTCGTAAAAACTTCAGAGAGGGCTCATTTGATTACAAATTGAAAGTTTTAGTTCAGTTTTATAAGGTCAAAAGAGATTGGAGGACAACTAGCCTCCCCTACGCCCCTGTTTCCCCAAATGTATCCGATACAAATTTTGAGATAGCCATTTTGTTAAAAACTGTTCAAAAGTTAGATGACAAAAACTCAGGTGTACAAATTTTGAGATGGCCATTTTAAAAAAAATAGTTCAAGGGTCAGATAAAAAAAAATCAGTGTCAACACAACCTCCCAGGGCCCGGTGCAGGCGTTGTAGGTTATGTCCTGGGGCCGTATATGGTTCATATGAAAGGGATGCTCGTATGAACTTCAGAGAGGGCTCATTTGATTTGAAATTAATAGCTGTAGTTCACTTTCTCAGAGTCAAAAGAAATCGGAGGGCAACTAGCTCCCCCCCCCCACGCTTTTTTCTTCCCCAAACCCATCCGATAAAAATTTTGAGCCGGCCATTTTATTAAAAATAGTTTCAAACATCATATATTAAAACTCCGGGGTCGACTAACCCCCCCCCCCAGGGCCCAGGGATAGGCGTTGTAAGCTATGGCCTGGGTGCATGTATGGTTCTTATAGATGGGATGCTCGTATAAACTTCAGAGAGGATTCATTTGATTGAAAATAGAAAGTTCTAGTTCACAATTAAAGAATCAAAAGAGATCGAAGGGCAATTAGCCCCCCGCGCCCTTTTCTTTACACACATTCACACACGCACATACACACACATACACATACACACATTTGAAAATACTGAAGAATTTAAAGAAATAATACAGAAAGGTGTATGTCCTTATGAATATGTCGATGGATATGATAAAATGTATGTTAGAAAATTACCTTCAATTGATAAGTTTTATTCTAGATTAACTGGGAAAAATATTTCAGAAGAAGATTATGAAAGAGCACACACTATTTGGAAATTATTTAAATGTAAAACGCTGTTAGATTACAACAAATCCTAACTAAAAATTGATTTTTTAATTTCATCAGATGTCACTGAAAAATTTAGAAATGTACCTTTAAATAATTATAAACTATATCCATTACACTTACTCTCAGCACCGGATTTAATTGGGGAAGTTTTTTTAAAACAGTCTAAAGCTAACGTTTCCTTAATTTCTGACGAAGATATGTATAAACTTATGGAAAAAGGTATAAGAGGTAGCGTATCTCAGTGTATGAAAGGATATACTAAAGCGAATAGTAAATATATGAAAACATTTGATAAGAAAAAGACTCCGAATTATTTGATGTATTTTGACGCTAATTATTTGTATGGTCGAGCAATGTCAGACTAATTACCGGAAACAGATTTTACTTTTATCAATATACCAGAAAATTTAAAACGAAAACAATTATTTAGAGTACTACCAACAATTAAAACAACATATCCAATCAGAAATGAATACAGACAATGTGGGAGCCGTTTATGAAGTTGATTTAGAATTTTCAAGAGACTTACACAATTTACATAAAGCTTTACCACTAGCTCCTGAACATTTTCAATATAAATTAAGTACAACTTTAAATAATAAAATAAACTATGTTGTGCATTATAAGAATTTGTAATTTTATTTAAAACATGGCTTAGTATTGAAAAAAGTACATAGGATACTAGCATTTACTGAAGCACCCTATTTAAAAGAATATATCAATCGTAATACTAAATTCAAACAAATGAAAAAGAATGATTTCGAGGACGATTTCATTTAATTATTGAATAATGTTGGTTTTGGGAAAACTATGGAAAATGTTAGAAAAAGAGCTAGTATTGAAATGCTCACTAGTGATGAACAAAGACAATTCTTTATCTTTATCTAATTTTTAAGTTTTAACGACGTTAAAACTTAAAACGAACAGAAATTATCCTGTATATGAAAGGGGCTGTCCCTCCTCAACGCCTCGCTCTTAACGCTAAAGTTTGATTTTTTCACAACTCTTTTTTTTAAACAATAAAAAACTTTAGCGTAAAGACCGAGGCGTTGAGGAGGGGACAGTCCCTTTCATATACGGGATAATTTCTGTTCGTTTTAAGTTTTAACGTCGTTCCTTACTTTCAGTTAAAAAAATTGTTTTTTTTTATTTAATACCATAAAAGATTCAACGTAATACCCTGAAAATCCATTCCTGAGATACTTGAGATACGTCTTTTTGACAACTTTGATGGATTTAGTGTCTTTTCGTTAGGTTCTACATTCACCTCAATATTCCCTGAAAATTTCAATGAAATACGCTTAACCATTCCTAAATTATTTACAGATACGAACTTTTGGCAACCTGGGCGCTATTTTTTTTTTTTTGTAGGTTAGTTCAATATGCTCTGAAAATTTCAACTTAATACTCTTTGCATTTCCCAAAATATTAGAGATACGCACTTTTGACAATTTGGATGCACATAGTGCATGTTAATTTGTTTCAACATCAACCATAAAATGCCCTAAAAGTTTCGACTTGATACCAATAGCTGTTCCTTGCTGCAAATACGCCCTTTTGACAACCTTCATGCACATAACGTCTTTTATAAGGTTTTATATCCCCCCCCTCAACATGCCCTGGTAGCTTCAACTTGATACTTTTGGCGGTTACTGAGATATTGAAGATACGCCCTTGTGATAACCTGCATGAGCATAGTGTCTTTTGATTTAGTTTAACCCGTCCCCTCAATATTTCCTGGAAGTTTCACCTTAATACACTTTGCCTTTATGGACACCCAGGATCAACTATTCCCCTTTTCTCAATAATAAAACCTACTTGTAAACACTTTACAATTCGCTTAATTTAAAGCCCTTACCCAATGGGCCGGGGGGTGTCATTACATCACGGGAGGCGTGCATCTTTCAACTATTTTGTTTAAAATGGTTATTTTCAGAATTTTGATTGGATGTTTTGGGAGAGTATAGCTAAGAAAGGGCATAGGAAGAGACTGGTCGCCTTCTAATCACTTTTGACATTTGAATTGAAAAGTAAAATTTTCAATTTCCTATCGATTGTAACCTTCCGAAGCCTACGACACCTCCTTGCATATGAAGTGGCCTGGCTAAATTAAAATAACACATTGAAGCCATATTATTCTTTACTTAGGCGGGACTATTGCGCTGCCTATGATCGTGCAAGCCATAACGCCAGGCGGAATTGAAAAAATTGTTTTATTTCTTGAGTATGCAATTAGGTATGTGAATTAAAAAATTAAATTTGTTCATTTTGTTTTTCTATTAAAAATATAATTGGTTCTGTTATTGATCTGGTTCTATTATTGAACCAAATCAAAATTGTGCTAATCTCTACGTTTTATCTTTGCAACTAATATGTATCTATTTGTGTTTCTCACAATACTCACAACCCTTGATTCGTCTTGAATGATGCTATTTTGACTTTTGGCCGAGTAGGCCTTCTAATTTGGTCCAAAAAAATCTATTTTATCCAGATGTAGTCCATCTTTATGCCAATCCCTTTTTGTATTTATCTTCCAATCTATCTTTTTTTTACTCTGTGTTATCTGTTAATTTCTGATCTTTTTATATTACTTAGTGATTACTTATATCAATGTATTGTTTAGTATACTCATTAGGATAAGCTTTGGTTCTTTTTAGACTATTTATAACCATGATCCCATCCATCATGATGCTATGAAACATTTCGAAGACCCACAATCCATGATAGCTCTCTTCTACTTGGGACCAGAATTGTGTTTACTGTTTTATTTGTAAACTGTCTCATTAACTTGTAATCTTTTTCCAGGTAAGCTAAATCTTTTTGAGACATCAAGTCATGATAGTGCTCGTCTACTTGCGGAACTAACAGCCCGGAACCGTAGCTTGGAGCAACAATTGCAAGAAAAAACACAAAAAGTTTTGGAACTAGATAAAGTAGTTGAAGAAGGAAGCCAGATGAAAAAAAGATTAGAAGACCTTGAGAAGCTTGAAGCTGACTTTAAGGAACGAGATGCTTACGATGCTGATCGAGATGAAGAAATTAGAATGCTACAAGAGGCAGGTTTTATGATTTTAAAATCTTACTTTTACTATTATCACTTCTTAATAGTTCGTTTGTTCTTTTTTGTAGGATTTTTTTTTATATTTGTAGCTTTTGAACACCTTTCACTTGTAAACTTTCGTGAAATAATAATGGCTTCATTCACTCCAGCTATCTAAAATTGAAAACAAGCGATAAAATTCAGTAGTTTGGATTTATGAACTTTTCGTAAAGAGCAGCTCATGCTAATAGCAACAGAATCTCTAAAAAAAGAGTTTCGCTAACAGTACGCATATCAAAGAGCTGGCTATATAGGCTATAATGATTCCAAATATGTAAAATTAATCGCACAGTTTTAAGGAATCGAAGAAAATAATTTAAAGGGGGGAAATAATTTAAAGGGAAAATAATTTTGATGAATATAATTCCATCAGACTGAGCATAGCACAGGGCCCAATTACAAGAGTTTGAAGCCCCTATCTGAAAAAATGAAAAATTTAGCATTTTTTTTTCTGAAAATGATGATCACGTGTGCGTGTTTTTTGGTGTTATTTTTTTCCCAGAACTGATCGAGTCGAAATATAGGCCTTGAAATATTGAGAGAAGGTTCATTCGAAAGTCAATTCAAGGCTTTAGTGCCCTTTTTTAGTAGCAAAAAGAGGGAACCATAGAAAATTGACATTTGCTACCATTTTGTAATGTAGAACAACAATTTTGGCCAAAATAGCGTCAAAAAGCTGTTGAACGAAAATACTGATGTAGTGAATTGCCTGGAAATTGTTCAATAAGTGAATATTAAGCTTCTCAGTTTCAGAGGCTAAATAACCACGCGCTGATGTATTCATTCCTAAGGGTAAACGTAATCCGCACAAAATAAGCTGCTAGTGTACAAATTTACTTTCAAGCTTCGTTTAAATAAGCCAATTTATTTGAGGCTTGATAAAATTATGCAAAATGGTTTATAATTTTGCATCAGTTATTATGGGCGGTCAATCTTTGCGAGGATATCCGGAGTGTGCCCGAAGCCGCAAAAAACACGCTATATGCCCAAATTTTCTTTTTTTACTTGAGTCTGTTTTGATAAAAGAAGGTTTGAGGAGGGAGGGTAGAAATTGATCACTAGTTTTTTCTAAAATAACTCCACCCGAATTCTAATCTAAGAAACTATAACCCCCCCCCCCCGCGGGGGTAAATGTACCCCCGAGGTTTTACAAATGTTTCAGGTATTAATTAGTTCTGGTGTTTAGCGTTTCTGAGTTAATTGCTTAGCTGATCAGAGTTCCTGATATATTTTTTCAGGCACTAGAAGAAGCATTTGAAGAAAAATTAGAACTCGAAGCAAAAATCAACATGAATTTGAGTCGAGAGACTCAGCTTCTGGAAGACTTTGAGTGGAAACTACATGAAATTGAGAGAGATTATAAAAGCAAAGTATCTGATGCCGAAGCTAAGGGGGAAGAGAGGGTGAGACAGGAGCTGCTCGAAGAGAGGAAGACAATATTAGATGAAAGAAAAAGGGTGGAAGACCAATTAAAAGAGGTAAAGTGTTATATGAATTTAGAGATGGAATTTAGAATTTAGAGAGTGTTATATGAATTAAAAAACGAAATTAGAGATCTTCTCTGAATTTTAGGATAGTCAATTAAAAATATTTGGCAAGACAACCCTGAATACCAAATAACTGTACCATTTTTAAATTCAAGAAACAAATTAACAGAAAAAAACAGGTGGATCAAAACTCCGTGATGGAACTTCGAAGCATCGAACCGGACAATTCCATCACAGTATTTTGTTATGCAGTTTTAAAAAAATTAGGTACATCTTTGATGTCTTTAGATCTCTAAATAATATCATACAGTTTGTTTTATTGTGGAAGAAAAGATTAAATAGTTAGTGTTATGGCCATATTTTAGGCAAAAAAAACTTAATTTGAGAAAACGCTCGGGGATATGGGGCTGCACACGCGGAACGATTGTTTCAGTTAAAGGAAATTGTTGAAGGTCTTGCTGTTTTTATTGTTCCTACCAACTTATATTTGCACCAAAAGCTACAAAACCTCCGTCTTTTGCTACTGTTGATTTTTGAAAGAAAGGTTGAGGTGGTTAGAGTACGTTGTGCGGATAAAGGATGACAGATTGCCGGAGATTGTCCTTTTCGGCCAACCGTTAAGGGCTAAACGGAAAGCCAGTATTCCTCGTCTGAGAAGGGAGGACGTCATAAAGAAATATTTAAAGGAGACGGGAACTTCCTGGGAGGGTGTAAAAAGGGAGTCTTTGAATAGATTGGGATGGAGGAGGAGCGTGCATAGCTGTGTTGGCCTCAGGCGGCTTGGTGCTGCGGTGAGTTTTTAGTAGTAGTAGTAGTAACCTCTGGATGCGACCCACTAAATAGAGAATTGGCCCTCGCTAATGTTTTAGATAGACTCCCTTGGGCCAGTATTGATTTTTCTTTTCTATTTTCGTAAAGGAAGTGTAAGTCCTGACAATCTAAGAGATTTTAGCAAAATGATCGTGTTAACAACAAGTAACATGGTAAATGGAACGTGGTAACAACGTGGTAACTGCAAGTAAGGAGCGACTCGGCTCAATATTAACCAAAACTGTAAAAAACGGAAGTTTGGTTTCAATAGATACATCAAAAGATTTTTTATTAAGCTGATTCCAAATAGGCCTATGCAAGATTCGTTTAGTTTAGTGTTACCCATCAAAAGCTACGAGCCTGAGAAGATTTGCCCGATTTTTGGAAAAAGGGGTAAAAACCTTCGAACAGTCAAAGAATCTTAATGAAAATCACGCCATCAGATTTAGCCTATCAGCGAATCCTGATTTGGGGGTTTCAAGGCGAATTTTCCTAGGGGAGGGAAGTTTCCAGGGGGTGAATTTTTCAGGGAAAATTTTGCAAAGGGAGTATTTGCCAGAATTCTTATACGAAATTCTTTTTATTTGTCCTACTTTCTCGTTGGCGACTTAATCTTACGTTTGGAGATGATAATGGTAATTGAGGAATTTTTCACCTGGTTTGGGTTGTTTAGAGGATCTTTTCTTGGAGGGGGGGGGGTATTCCACGGGAAGAAACTCGATTGGGGTATTTTCTGCGACAGCAACTTTCCGCTGTGGTTGGGGTGATTTTCAGAGAGAATTTTCTCTGGCGTCGAGATTTCTGGCATGATATGAAGAGCAATCAGAAACTAAAGTCCTTTTTTTTAGATGAAAGTGTGCTAGGAAGAATTTTCTAGGTCGAATCTTCCACAAGAAATTTTCTAGGGGGTAATTTTCAACGAAATTGGAATTGTCTGGGGGAATTTTACTGGCGTGGGGGGGTATTTACGTGGGAGGAAATTTCCATGGAGGACTATCTTCGGGGAAGGGTTTTCCATGGAGGGGGAGCTGGATTTCTCGATATTATTAAAAAAACGATCAGGAATTAAATAAGAAAAAACAAATTTTATAACTGAAAGTAAGGGGCAACATTAAAACTTAAAGAAACAGAAATTATTACGAATAGGGAGGAAGTTGCCCCTTCCTTAATACCCTCTCTTTACACTAAAGTTTGACTTTTTGTCCCAATTCTTTAAAAACTACTCCTGAAACACAAGGGTCTTTTAATTAGAACAATAAAAAGCTATTTTAAAAATACTAACAAACCTTAGCATGAAGTGTGAGGGATTGAGGAGGGAGCAACCACTCCCTCTCCCCTCATATAAGGAATAATGTCTGTTCTTTTTAACTTATAATGCTCCTCCTTACTTCCAGTTGAAAAAATTTTTTTTTCTTTTGGCTGATGGAGCCATGTTTTCTAATAACACTTAATTTTGGGCATCACGATAGGGATTCTATGGTTCCAGGTGTATACCCCTTCCCCCGGAAAATACCCCCAGGGAATACTCCCCCTCTGAAAATACCCCTTGAAAATATCCCTTGCGGCTGGTTGGTCTCCAGTCACTTTTGACTTATAAAAAAAGACAAGAACTCCCCGGGGGTTACAAATCATTTTCTACCTCCACCCTCCCCTCATCTCTCCCTTAAATCTAATTTTGTATGTATCTGAATCCTCAATGAGAGCTGGGATATTTTGGCATTAAAATGCACTCTTTGAGGTATTTCACTCTCTCCCTAATTACAAAACAATCAGAGTGCTCCTATTGTAGAAGTTTCAGTGCCTTTCTAAGTTTTGTAATTTTTCCATTGCTTACAGATAGTATTTCTCATTGGGTAACATAAGGACATTTTTCACAGGGGAGTTTTCTGCAGGGTAGGGATTGTCGGGGGGAATTTTCAGCGAGGAGAAAATTTTTGTGAAGAATTACTCTGAACTCTTCTGCAGAATTCTTTTTATTTGTCATTCTTCTTTTGGATGCACAATTTTACATATGGAGAAAATGTTATGGTGGAATTGTCAATGGGAAATTTTTATTGGTGATCAATTTTTTTGGCAAAATTTTTCCTTGGAAAAATGTGGTTAAGGTCCACAAAGATGCTGCAAGGTGACACCTCCCTCTTCCTATTGCACTAAGATGTTTCTGGCGTTTATTTTAATGCTTTATTTAAGATCAGGAATTATAAGTTCCTTTTTTTTATAAGTTAAAAAATGATTGTTCGAAAGAAAGTAGAATAAGTTAGAAAGTGATTGGAGACCAACCAACCGAGGGGGGGGGTATTTTCCGTGGCTTTTTTCAAGGGGAGGGGTATTTTTCGGAGTTTTTTTTCGCAGGGGGGTATTTTCTGTGTGTGAGGGGGGGGGTGAATTTTCCGGGGGGATTCTCCGTGGGGGGATTATCCGGGGGCTGTTTTTTGCAGAGCAGTATTTTCCATGGAGTTTTTTTCTAGGGGGGGGGTGTAAACGGACGGTGGTCACTGGATTCTATATCACAAAGGCCAGAGGGACTTGAAAAACTTAACCCATATAAAACTCAAACTATAAGATCCAAAACTTGCTGATATCAACCCCACAAAATTCCACCCACACTTAATAAAGATTCAATCCAAAAAAATTTGGTTCAAGCGAAACAAAACTCGTACATAATTTAAATCACAGACAGGGCTACATAACAAAACTACAAGTAAGCAAAACTCAACCGAATCGAAATTCCATCCTGTTAATTTTAACTGACATGAATTCAAATCTGTGCACAATTTGATCACTTGACAGCTCGTCTAGGAACAATTGAACATGGAGACAACGTGGCATGGGGTAATTCACTATGAAGACAACTTGTCATGACGAATGGATTGAGGAAGCATGAGGGGAGAGAAATAGTGTAGAAGTTTATTAGCTTGTGGAGTTTTGCGGACATTAAATAGTGTCAACGGCGACAATGATGCTGTCAATAATGTTTTGGACAACGCGGCAAAGATGTTGATATACCGACGACATCGCTAGAGTCAGAAGTGAAGACATCATTGGAGATTACCAGTGATGACGAAAAAGAAGATTCTAATGAAAATAAAGGTTCTGACGACAATGAAGACGAAGATTCTACATGGGTACTGGCAAAACTGGTGCCCACGTGGATTGGCACTCCATTAATACCCTCCCTCCTAACATTTAACCCCATACAATCAATTGTAAGTTTAAACCTATACAATTAAATCCTTATTGTAGTGAAAAATTGAATATGGAACCTGTATAGAATCATACCTGTACATGTAGGGGTGTTGCAATATTTGCCCTAAAGATTCGTCCAGTATTAAAGGACTGTTCTTTTACCCTGCTCCGTTTTGCCTCCTTACAAAGTAAAACCTCCGGGGAACTGGATTTAATTTTCACGTAGCCTTGAGCCTCAGAGGATCTCCTTAGAGAGAAGGTCGAAAGTTCCAAAAAATGTATTTTTAGACTGAAAGTTTTTAGGTTATCCCGGGTGTTTGATTCTGAGTGACCAGCTAATCTGACAATGATTGTCTAGGTTTGATTCAGAATAAGCTAGACCCAAATATAAGCCTGTATATTTTCTTTTTATCCGTAAACCTACATCTGACATAACCAAATATATCATTACAGGGAGTACGGTTTATCAGGAAGTAGAAAAAAAATTGTCAGATTTTCAAACTAATAAGAGCAAACTATCCCCTTTATCCTCATCACCGTAGTGGTATTCATTTAATCATTATTTAGGCTCCAGCTGTCACGAAGAAAATAGTCCTTTATCTTTTTATGTGTTGGCATCGTCTTTTCCGTCTTTACTGTCTTTCAAGTACCTTAAAGGTTCCCTTAAAGGCTTTTCCCGTCTGTACACATTTCACCTTTCCAACGCTTCCTCTAGCAATCGGTTTTTACAATTTGCTGCCATAAAGAAATGCGCTCATGACGAGTTGTTTCTATGACGAGTTGTCCCACGTTAAGCTGCCACACCATCATTAATTTTAACCTGGAAGAAAATGGCCACGCCCAACCCAATATATAAAAACAATCCGTGGAAACGAATTAATCACTTGAAAGGGAACCTTCAGAGCCCTACTGAAGGCTCATGATTTGTGTGGATTTTCAACTCCTGTATCATCTTGATTATAAATATGTTGCCTACCATATGTCTGGAAAGCAAGAGCATGGTCACTTGCAACCAGCTTGAAACGCTCTTAAAAGGTGAAAAAAATGTCCGGCTTTGTGTTAATATATTAGTAAATGGTCTGTATCAAATAAAGCAGTGAATCTGACAATGTAAAATACAACTTATCCCTGGCCTCTAGCGCAGCAGCCGGGATCAAAATTTTACACAAAGCCACTGACTATTTTTGTTAAAATCCTATTATAAAACTTGTGTCCAGTTTCTTAATATGCCTTTTTGGAGGCTTTCAGGGTAAAAACGGCACACTCAATACTTTGACCAATGTATTTCGGTCAAATTTTATGTGGTCAACTTACTTTGACCACTCTTTTGCAATCATGTACCTGTATGTAGAGTAAAATTTATGTTTTTACCGGACTGACTTTTGCATTGGTTGAATACTCTATGAGACGATAGTAGCTGCTCATGGGCGCCCATAAGCTTAATTTTAGGGGGGGCTTACCTGGTCTAATCGGCACTCCCAATGCTGTAAAACAGAGATCTCGAAACAAAAATATAAAAATATGAGGCAGCATCATTTATCCAGGGGGAAGGCTGGAGATCCCTTCTGCTCCCCCCCATATGGGCGCCCATGTAGCTGCATTATTATGCAGTCTGTAGAATTTTTCGTTGGTTGAAGACTGCTGGATTCTGTCTTGTATGTTTGGTTGAGTTTTGTACGGGCTGAATTTCACTAGTTACATTTAAAAACAAATTCAATTTTTTTTGCATAATTTATCAGGCTGAGCTGCTTGTGGGCTGAAGTCTGTAGGCATCGGGTAGCTTTTAATTCAATGTAACACTGGGATTTTTTTTTTATGTATGCTACTTGTATAATAAATCGCTACTAAGACAATAAATTCCACATAATTTCTTACTCAATATACCCTAATTATTTACCTATGATAAAATTATCCATCACCCTGAGACATATTTTAATTTCATTTTTAATACATCCTAAGAATAATTTTGAGGCTAGACTTTTTCTGATCATCAATATGATACAACCTTAAACCACAGAAAAACACAAGGTCTTCTTATAAGGAACCTCCTGACTCAAAATCCTTTCGGCCGTTTTAGCGGCTCAAAAATTGTATACAGTGGAGCTATCTATGTATATGTTACCGTGAAATTCCGAAATTTGGTTAATGTCGACATTCACCGGTGAATGTTCGAAATTCCTTTTTCTCTGCTTATATTCAATTAGCTCTGCGAGTCAGCTTTTTCAGTCTTATGCAAGCTACGATGGTAAAAGTTAAAGTTAGATTAGATTATTTTAGTTTAGGTTAAATTAGATTAGATTAGGTTAAATTTGGTTCTAAATATCAGAAATGGGTTTAAAACCTAATCTAAGCTTACCTAGCCCAGCCTTACCTCACCTAACCATTTTCTTCTCTTTCAGTTATTTCCATTGTCTAATCTTTTTCCCAGTAAAACTTTCCCTACACAGACTAAGATCTATGGTAAAAGGAAATTCTTTGTTCGCAACTGTATTCACTGGGGAGTAGGTCCTTCTTTCCATAAAGAAACAGAAACATATATCATTTAAAAAAAATACAAATACCTCTTAAAAGCAAATATCAAAAGATGCTTGTATTATCTTAACTGTTAGTTACTGTCTGTCATGGTTTGTTCTTTACTGAGTTTCAGCTGTCCCTACAACCATGATGACGACGAAACTTACATAATTCTCAATTGGAATGAACAATGTCGATCCTTTATGTAAGAGAAGGTTTTTAAATCCATCAATTTCCTTTCAAATGAGCCATTAAACAGCTCCCTATGATTTTCCAGTGCCCTGCTAGCAATAGAAAAAAAAAAACCTTGCATTAAATTGAAAAAGTTGACTGGCTACGCTGACTAAATCCAAGGAAAAAAAAAGGTATTTCGGACATTCACCGGTAAATGTCGACATTCACCAATTTGCGGACATTCACGGTAACATATACATCTGTTGGCATTTGAATCTTCATTGTTTTTGTGAAGTTATTGTGTGAAGTATTATGTGAAGCTGACTTCAATTTCACAAATAAGAACCTATCAGGTTTTTAAAAAGCGGGATTATTTGGCTTCCTTTTCAGGCATAAGGTTAAGGGGAAAAGTGATTGCCTTTCAAATATATATCACGGACGTAAACCAAAAAAAATAAAGCCCACAGTTAAACATGGAACCAATAGGAGAGTAATATCTCTTTTTCTCTTTAACTACGCTCTTCTAACAAATGTTTTAAAGCCATAACTGAAGCCTTCAGTATCTATTCCTGATTGTCTATTAAATATACCCAGTGAGTCTTTTCTCCGAAGGTTTGGGGTTTCAATATAATATAATAGCGGAGTTATATCAATAATATGAAAACCAGTGATCGTGATGGATAATACTAAGTAATTAGAATAACTTTAGAGTATACGGGAAGTATTATCAATTCTAAATAGTTTTTTTTGCCAGAGGACATTGCACATTAATACCTGATGCTGAAAAGGTAAATCAAGACTGAATGTATTTCATACTTTTAACTTTTAACTCGTTTTTTTTCTATTTACCCATGAACTAAACAAATAGGAAAATCTGAAAATCAAGGGAAAATAATTTTTAAAATATCAATTATCAAATTAGGCATAGGATAGTGAATCGTAACATTTTTCGACGGGGGGAGGTGTAATAAAAGTTCGACTGATTTCTTTTCATTTTAAGTTTCGATGTCACTCTGTATTTTCATTTAGAAAATAACCTTTTTTTATATAATCAGGAAAAAACTAGGGTATTAGAACATCTTTCATGCTTTTAACCTGGTTTGCATATTCAAATGACACAATCTTTCCAGGATCGTTTCTCCGAGGCACTGAAGCAGCAAAATACAAGACAAAATTATTTGTTTAGCTTACGAGTTTTGGCGTAAACTCAACGAGACATCTGAAGATTTTAAGTTAAAATAATACTATCATCCCTTTGGTTTCTTCCCGTATTTCGTTCTTTTGAATAGAAATTTTGATATTCAAGGCTCTAAATTTACTGAAACATCCTTTAAATCCATTACAAAAAGGAGAAAATAAAAAATTTTATTTTTGATTTTTAGCTTTACTTTTTGTTTCAGTTAAAGTTTTACTTTAGGTAAAATTAAAGTCGATTCTTCAGTACCAAAGTCGAGCCTCTTTGGATCTTAAGTCGGGACAGAAGATTGCTAATTTTCGCACTTAAGAAATGTAAAGGCATTTAAAAATGAAGACACCGATTGCTAATTTCGGTACTTGAAAGAATCAAAAAGTAAAGCAGATGATGGTGCCTCTGGACACTATAGCAATAGTGTGCTGAGAAACAAAAGTCAATATTAAATCTAGAAGAAAATAGATGCAAAATATCTGTTCACAGAAATGAATCACAACACCCCTCCAACTCCTCTTCAAGTCGAATGTCAGGTCAAGAAAAAAAAATTATATATTTTGCAGGAAATCAGTGCTGCAAAATATCTGTTGACAGAAATGAATCACAACACCCCTTCACCTCCTCTTCAAGTCAAATGTCAAGCCCCAAAATTTTTTTTTGTATATTTTTCAGGAAAGCACTGATGTCTACCTTATATATTCGAGGATACTTTCTTATCATCTGTTTTATTATTGAGTAGTTTTCAAAGATTGTGAGAATTAGAAATCTGTTATCCTGACTTTAGCTGCCTTGAGGTTCTCTTGAATTAGCAAGCTGATGCCCCGACTTTAGACTATAAGAAGCACCGATGGCTGAATTTTATATAGAACCAATGTTTATTTTAACTATTGTGATATTCCTTGTTCAATCACTATAAAAAGGAGGAACTTTGCTATCCCTTAGATATCCCTTGCATATCCCACCAGACTAGATGTACAAAATGGCTCATCAACATCTAATACTTGAGTTATTCATTGACTTTTAGGTGCTCCACTTGAAGTCTTTTGAAGCAGAAGTAATACAACTCCGTGGTTTAGTGATAGAGCAGCAGCGAGCTATTCGTGTTGCAGCACGTCAGATAGAACAGCTCAAAAATGACGAAAGGATACTCCAAGACCATGTGAAAAAATTAAAGAAAAATGATGAAGTAAGTTGAAATATTTTATAATGGAATTAGAGCCATTAAATAAGCCAATAAATTTGAAAGAAATTCAGAGCCCCGATTTTCTTCTAAAGCCTCTTAAAGTGTATTTTGAAGTGGAGCGTATCAAATTATGATGCTATCACATTATAGGCCTTACCTATAAAATGAAACCTTCGGGGGAAACGGGGGGAAGGATCCCCGTCCTGCACTTGTATCCGGGATCATTTCTTTTTCTGAGGCGAAAATAATTTCAATGATTTAAAGAACATGAAAATTGGAACTTGGAATGTTACGATATTAAAAAATGACTATCGTATCGAGATTTTGACTGATGATTTCAGACAATTTGAACTGGATTTATTGGGAGTTTCAGAAACTCATATCTCAGGGGTAGGAAGCATGAAATTAGGTGATATAGAATTTGTTTACTCAGACAGGAAGGATGGGGTACACAGACAGGGAGTAGGGCTCATGATGAATAAGGAAGCGGCTAAGTCTTGTTTAGGCTGGGAAGGTATTAATAATAGGATACTAATTGCTCATTTTATGACTAAAAAGTTCAGGGTGTCAGTTATAGTAGTATACGCCCCTGTAGAACCGACTGACGAAGATACTAGTGAATTTGTGAAACTCAGATGAATTTTACTTACAGTCACAGGCGCAAATAGACAGGGTCCCAGGTAGAAATATGATGCTATTACTGGGAGATTTTAACGCCCAGGTTGGTAGAAATAGGGATACGGTGTTTGAAGATAGGGATAGAAATAGGGATAACCAATACGGTGTTTGGTCATAAAATGGCTCATAAGTTAACATGGTATTCACGTGATGGTAAGACAGCACACCTTATTGATTATATTTTAGTAAACTGAAGACTGGCAGGATCAATACAAGATAATAGGGTATATAGGAGTGCTCTTATTGATGTTAAAAGTAAAGATCACCATCTAGTAGTGTCAAGGGTTAATTTAAAGCTGAAAAATCGGAAGGGTAACTACCCCCGGGAAGTTATGATGTTGGTAGATTCCAGGATGAGAATTTGAGAGAAATTTTCCAGGAGCAGTTGAATGCTAAACTTGAGAGTTTAAAATTTGATAATGTGGAAGATGGTTGGCATAATGTTAGAAAAATAATTTGTGAAGTTGCTGAAGGTGTAATAGGGAAGAAAGCTAGAACAACAGCTAAGAATATTAGTGAAAAATCTTTATGTTTAGTAGAAAGGAGAAAGGACTTGTACAAGAATTATCTGAATAATAGATAAAAGGCAACTAATGAGAACATAACGAAAGTGGAGGATATATTTCGCAGTTAAATAAGAATGTGTGGAATAGAGATCTTAGACGAAATGGTCAAGGAAATGGAAGATGCATCTAAACGGCATAATAGTAAAATATTGTACTGGCATGTTAACAAATTGAAAGGGAGTAGTCAATCCGGACTTTTACCAGTTAAAGATAGAAATGGGGCCGCAATTAGTAATAAGGAAAGAACTAAAGAGGGATGGGCTGAACATTTTGAGAATTTGTTCGACCAAGATAAAGTTGCAGGAAAAGATACGGTGTGAAATGCAAAAGTTTTTGATACCTCGGACGTGAAGGAAGATTTGTTTTGTGAGGAGGAACTAGCAACAGTACTAAAAGGATTAAAAAATAAGGCTCCAGTTGCTGATAGGATGGTAAATGAGTTTCTTAAATATGGTGGCTCTGAGGTTAGAAATAAGTTACTGAAGATTATGAATATGATTTCTGAACAAGGGGAAGTACCTAACGATTTTAGGAAAACCTTACTTAAGCCCCTTTATAAGAAAGGTGATAAAAGTGAGTGTGGTTATTATCGAGGCATTAGTCTGGTCTCTGTAGGTAGTAAATTACTTAGTAATATGGTACTTTTTAGACTGAGAGATGGCGTAGACAAAGTTTTAAGAGAAGAACAGTGCGGTTTTAGAATAGGTAGAGGGTGTGTCGACCAAATTTTCACTCTTAGGCTAATAATTGAGAAGTGCCTGAGTTTTCAAACACCTTTGGTCCTCAGTTTTATAGATTAGGAGCAAGTGTTCGATTCTGTTGATAGAAGAGCTTTAGTAAAGCTTTTATCCTTGTATGGTATACCAGAGAAATAGATTAAAGTGATTAGTGCTATGTACGAGAAGAACACTGCTGCGGTTAAGGTAGGAAATGAGGTTAGCAGCTGGTTTTGTATTAAATCAGGAGTTAAGCAGGGTTGTGTTCTATCCCCCTTTGTATGGATTATTTTGATGAACTTTGTTTTAAGGAGCACAGGAAAGGCAATGGGAGACCACGGAATCAAATGGGGAGGAAAAATTCTCCTGGACTTGGATTATGCTGATGATTTAAGCATCCTAGATGAAAGTGTGAGAAAAATGAATGAGGTTTTAGAGGTTCTATTAGGAAGACTAAGTCACTAAGGCTAGGAATAAGTGAAGATGAAAAGGTGACGTTGGGTAATGAAAAGATTGATCAGGTGGGCAGCTTCACTTACCTTGGTAGTATTATTAGTAAAGATGGTGGGAGCAGTGAAGATGTTAAAAGTAGAATAGCCAAGGATCAGGGTGTTTTTTCACAGTTAAAAATCACAGTTAAAAAAAGTTTGGAAGAATAGGAAGATAAGTCTGCAAACCAAGATTATAATATTAGAAGCTACAGTGATGACAGTGGTCAAATATGGCTCTGAAGCGTGGACGCTCCGAAAAGCGGATAAAGATTTGCTAGATTTTTTCCAAAGAAATTGCTTAAGGATTGTTCTGGGTACCCGGCTGACTGACCGTATTTCAAACAATAGGCTATACGAAAAATGTGGTTCAATACCGCTCTCTATGGCTATAATGAAAGAAAGGTTGAGGTGTCTAGGGCACGTTGTGCGGATGAAGGATTGCAGATTTCCGAAGATTGTTCTTTTCGGCCAACCGTCTAGGGCTAAACGGAAAGCAGGTCGTCCCCGTCTGGGGTGGGAGGACGTCATAAAGAAAGATTTAAAGGAAATGGGAACTTCGTGGGCGGGTGTAAGACGGGAGGCTTTGAATAGATTGGGGTGGAGGAGGAGCGTAAGTAGCTGTATTGGCCTCGGGCGGCTTGGTGCTGCGGTGAGTCGTTAGTAGTAGTTGTATAAAATGAAAAATTAAAAAAGCTAGGTGGTTCAAGAGAAAAAGATACTGGTTTGGTTTTAAAATAGTATCCTATTGACCATGCCTGTGGCTATGTATATTTAGCTCGACTACTTCGTGAAGACAATATCTTTGGGTGCAATATTCTTAAATTTTTCGTTATTATGGGCTACTGTTCTTTTCTTACTAGGCTGTGTCTGACGCCAAACCCATGATAAAAGTGTAGAATCACGATAATGCGCGGAAGGGGATAAAGTGGTACACAAAAGTGGGGGTGAGCAGTAGGATGGCACAGGGGTGTCACTATTATCAAATTACTGGTTTGGGCACAGATTTGAAACTTGTTTAATCAACTGAGGATACCTTTCTAGGTGAGTATCTATCGTAGAAGATTATGATTGGGAAGGTAATCAAGTCAAACTCAGTCACTGCTTGGCTATCTTGAGGAAATCATTGATTATAACTGAAGTTAATGGTCTACCCCTTAGCCACAGACGATAATGGAGTTAAAGGTCAATTGTCTTCAAATATTTCCAGAATCTAGGTGTAGAATACATTCCTTCAGGCAATTCACCCCAAACTTTTTAAAGTATTTTATATAATCTGTGCGTTTCTAACATTGTGAGAATTACCCTTCCCCTCAAATTTTAGCCCATAAATAAACTTGCAGGTGATCCCAATAGGCTATAAATTAAAACGGTCACGTTATATTTATTTTTAACCTAGCAAGGGGAATCTTATTCAATAATTGTTTACATTGTTTGTTCCAGCTTTGTCAGAATTTCTTTTATACTGACACTGTAATTTCCCAAGTAAGCCTTTCATAAGAGGCTTGTTGATTATATTGTGTTAGGACTGTGTTAGCGGTGAATGATCTTTAGAGATGTGAAGTAAGACTGATTTAAATTCCTTTTACTTTCAGCATCACTCCAAGCGTGTAATGCTTGATGAGGAATCTTTGAAAAAGCGAGTTGAAGAAGCTAAGCAAGAAATATGTGGAGAGGTGAGCCAACATTTATATTTAGATGCATATAAAGATGTTTATATCGATTTTTATTTATATTTTGTGTAGAAACTAGTATTTATCCTCCTTGGAGCAATGCATAACTAAAGGTTGGATGAGTGAAAGAAATATTCTGCAGTTAAGTCTAAGCTTAAATCTTAGACTTAGGGCCCACTGAACATTAAAACTTTTTGACTGACTCCTACTAACCATTTTATACTTAGCCCGAGATTCCAAAAGTACTTTGCAATTTTAAACTAAAGTTTTGAACAGAGGAAGGTTGCACCCATTTTCTCTCTTTAAGACGTTCATTGGAGCTTTCCAAAAGAGTTTATTATCTTTCAAAAATATCTTGGAGTCGACAATTTCAAATTTCGAAGCATAAAATTTGTTTTCTACATATTTTCATTAACTGATTTCATGCACTACAACCAAGGAAATAATTCCAAAAATAAAATTGTATCTATCTGGCTCACATCTTTGGAAATATCCTTTTGGCCTTCCTTTATTATTACAATGTCCTTATACCCCACACTCACTAGTACATAAAAAATGGTAAATTAAAAAGTACCATACTGAGGAGCAATTTTCCCTGTTTTTGATTTGATTTAAAATTTGTGAACAACATCTCGAAGGCTTTCACAAGTTTTTGAGTGATTCCCTTGTAGACATAAAATTTTTTTGCAGCATCCTAAATTTTTAATAATTTTTATTTCCACCTTTTCTTATTTCTGAGTATACATTTGAAGTTCTCATGGCATTTTATGATCATTTTCTAGCTTGCATTAAAAATCGAGCCTACTCAGGTATTCAGACTGGTGCTGCTTTTGAACTAAGCCCGGGCTAGCAGCTTGCTTGCTAACTGCCTCCTGATTCCGGTGCCTTTTGAAAATCAATAAATAAAATGAAACTGCTCTATATATGGTAGAGCTGCCTTCGATATTTTCTTCCCAAGTAAATATTTAATTCTTATGAATTTGCGATTTATATTAATTGAGAGAGGGTCTCTAGAGGTAATACGTAAAAATAAATTCGCCACCAGTTTTCTTCTGCATATTCTAATAACTTCTAGTAACTGAAACTGGCAATTGGCAGCAAATGGTCTTTAAATTTTTGGATTATCGAAACTAGCAAACTGTTGCCCCATATATAGATTCAAAGAGGTTGAGCCGGGTACCATAGGGTACCTGGGTAGTGACTCTAGTTCTACAGATTGGAAAGCTATTATTATTTTTGTATTGTTGCTCAAAGAGAGCTCAGAATACAAATGAGAAATGGAGATTAATAAGTGTTTGCAAAATTGTTTTTAAAATATTTTTTCCGCTCAGAAGTCATTACTAAAATCTCTTCTACAAAATAATTACTGGTACACCCATGATTATAAAAGGTAAAAATAAAGGATACTATTTACTATTTACTAGGAACATTTACTATTTACTAGGAAAAGAACAAAGTTTATTTCGTTCCAATGCATGTTTTTAGAAATTTCCTGAGAAAAACAAAATAGAGCACAATTTTCGCAGCCCGGTTCCGTAGAAGGGATGATGCAAAATGTTTTGTAATTGTTACTTTTTGGAAGATTTTATTTTTTTTCAAAGGAATAAAAGTTTTGGGAAGTAAAATATGTTACAAGTGTTGTGACAATGTAAAACGAGTGTAAACGAATATCCCAAGAATAAACCAACTTCTCAAAGTTGCAATGGTGTTTTGTTAAAAAAGTCGAGAAAGGCAAACCTTAAGATTTTCGAAATTTAATTTCCTAAAATTTTCCTCCAAATTTAATTTTTTCAAATTCTCCTCCAAATATAATTTCCTCCAAATTTTATTTACGATCCAGTGGAGTAAATCAACCAAATAATAATAAAATCATGCTTATTGACACCAATAGAATTACTTCGAAGAATAAGAATAAAAACATCTATTTCAAATGAACTGTTTTTCTGTTCTAGTGGGAAGACAAATTCAAGCGTGAATGCTTACGTCTCCGACTGGAGCTGGAGGCAATTCACCACGAAGAAAATAATCTAGCCCTGGAATCCTTACGACTTGAAAAGGATCAAGAATTACAAGATATCAAAACGTCGCTAGAGTCAAAGCAAAGGGAGTTACTTTCCAGGGTATGTAAAAAATACAGAGACATTACCCATTGACTACAATCTGTTTTATATCTCAGAGTAAAATTTGTTCCACCGCGCGGCACCTAATCTTGCAAAATTGTTGGCACTTCTTGCCATGGGTTGGCCATTTTTGCCATTTGTGGCGCGTGCCACGTAATGTAAGCAATTTTCAAAGTGGGCAACCCCTAAAAAAATGCTTTTTATTGTATAAAATATGCAACACATTTAAATTGTATCATTTTTTCTAAGTTAACTTGAAGGATGTTGCCATTGAACTGTTTCTTTAAGCAATTGAAAATAATACAACCCCCACAATAATCAATCAGTTTATCACATGACAGTCTAGAGAAAAGGAAGATGAAGAAAACAAACTAAAAAAAGCCCTTATTTTTAAGTTTCTAATTTATATTTTTGTAAGCACGATAATCATCATAACCATAGGCAAATCGATGGATTCTAGGTAATTTTCTGAGAGGGTAATCACTAAATTTAATATATCATCCAAGGGAAAACAAAACTTTTCTCTTCTTCACCAAATATGTTTTAGATTGATCGTAACATCTGTATAATATAAATAAATCAAAATAAAATCTTACAATTCAAAATCTACAAAATACAATGTTACTTTTCTCAAAAAAGAAAATAAAGATGTCGCATGGGGAGTAAACAAAACAAAGAAAAATTCAAAACAAACTGAAATAATAGTTGCTTCATGTAGATTTATATGCGTATCCCCATTTTTTTCCTGTATTGAAGCCAAGCCTAGTTCCAAGTATTTTGTCTCTTTTGGCATATTTAGACCCCTTTTCAGTGTAAATAATGATCTTGAATAAGAAACAAATTGCATGGCAATACTATTTTCGTGTTTTGTTTCCAGTAGGTATTTATTTTTGTCTCGAGCCAACAAATAAATTTATTTAAAACGTGTTTTAAATGTAATTTTGCCCCATCGATTCTAAAATGCATCTTAATACCAAAATCTAATAATACCACACTGCAGTACTAACTCCCTAAAAAAAGGGCTAGTAAAATAAACCTCTGCTATATATATTTTCATTCTTAAACAAAAATAAATACATTTTTGTCAAAAAAGGACAGTCAATAGGTCTTTTCTAGTCACAAAACTACTAAATCGAAGAGAAAAAAAGAGATTATTTTTCTATGGTTCTATTGCAAAACCTGTACTTTCATTGGTTCACGTCTATGGAATATTTTCGAAAGCCAATCAGATGCATTCCTTAACTGTATGTCAGAAAAGACAGCCAAACAGCCGTTCCTTTTTGAAAATTCAATAGTTTTCCTGTGAAATTTTAAGCTAATAAGAACCTGATAACCTAAAGATTTCTGAAAACCACTGGCTTTCCTCAGTATAATTTTAAACCAGGAAAAGAATAAAAAGCATTTTAGTCTTTTGATTTTTTATATTTTTTTTATATACAATACTGTTTTTTTAGTTTTTTTTTATATAAAAGCTATTAATTATTGTTATCAACGTCAAATGTAGAAAAAAATAATAAGAAATAATTCTAATTTTTTTTGATAAACTGTTCTAAAGTACCAAGGACAGTTAAAATGAAATCTCATTGCTTGAATTGGTTAGGTGGAAAGTTACACAACCATATACCTCTTTAAAAACTGGTCATTCGATTTTGAAAGAAAAAACTCTTCATACAAAGTTTCGATATCAATGGGTGGCAAATTAAAAAGAAAAATCTAAGCGAAAAGTCACAAAAAATGGCACCAAACACATGGCACCATCATATGGCACCATATGACACCATATGGCATATGACACCAAACATATTGAAAACGTGTAACTTTCCTTTGAAGCTATAGTTGTCCTTGGAAATCAATAGATCTTTTATATAAAATACTCCCCCCCCCCGTTCAAGGGGGGATTATATAGAAATACCCCCCAGTTTCTCTGTGACTTGAGCATTGCATTTCTGATAAACCATCAAACTCTTGATCTTTCTGTTTTTACTCGGGTTGTTTTATACTTCTTTTATTTATCTCTTGGATTTAGCTCCGAGTCAAAAATGTAAAATATATACCAGAAATCAACTTTAATGCACTTGATAATCATTCGCATCAGAAATTAGGCCCCGGTATAGCCTTTAAAGACCAGAACACGCGTTTGGGGAGGACTAAACTTGTCTCATCAAAATTTTTACTTTTGATATCAAACCTGATGAGAGAAAAAGATAACAACGATTTTTTTTATGAGCTATTCTCACTCTAATGAATATCAAAATTCAGTTTTTGGTGTTAAAGGGGTAAGAAAAAGGTACCTAGGTTAGGTTAGTTTAGGTTACGTATTAAATATATTTTATGTTTATGCTATCTCTACTGCTACTACTACTAACAACTATTCTAGTCTTTCAAGAGACTACAGGTATAGACGCAGCGGTAACCAGGTTGTAAATCAAATTCTGACTTTTGGTAGTTTTTTTCCTTTTTTCATGAACGGGGAATTCTAGGAAAAAATCAACCAAAAGTATTAGTTTATACAAATTCTTCGATAATACTTATCTGGAAAAAGTTAACGATGTGTTTTTGCTCTCTGATAAGTAAGGATGTTCATGCTTCTAATCGATGACCTTCTAATCGACAACCCGGCTAGAGGTAACAGATATGGCAGTAAAGCTCACTGACATCAAATAGATATTTTTTATCAGAGAACTAAGATCCTTCTAGTTTGATGGTATTCTCATCAAGCACCCCACAGCCCATACCGAACGTGAGGAGAAGATAGAATTTTGATGATATAACATCTCAATGAGCTGAAGTTGGTGTTTTGTGATCAGAAAAGTATTCTTAGCAGTTTCATGACTAAACCTTGGACATGATGTATCTCCCGTTAATCTATTATTACTTACAAGTATTGGAGGATAGTCATGTGGGTGTTACTCTCAACTGTGGCTATTCTACTGGGACATATAAAATAGTAGCTATGTTTTTATACATAGCTACAGTTGAGCTAACATAATCTTGAGTAGTTTCAATGACTATTTTGCTCCTATTAATATTGATTACTGGTGTTTAATAAAATAATTAAGTAGACTTATGCACAACATTACTAATGATTAAATCATTGTTATTCATTACTGGTCATTCTTAATAAGCTCCTGTTCAATCACAACTAGCCAAGGATACAGCTTTGTTTGTGCTAAAATTGGTATATGATTAAATTGACAAATAATTGATATGGTAAATTGATAAATTGATATGGTATATGATTAAATTGATGTGATAAAATTGGTATATGGTATATGTGGTAAAATTGGTATGTGGTAAAATTGGTATATGAGAAATTTCAATATGTCTATCTTTGAAGCTGATGAATTATCTCTTAAATTATTATTTTAAAAAATTGTTTAGACTCAATACTGAGTCTCCTTGTCTGATGTTAGTTGACATGAAGTGAAAGATGAGAATATTTATGTACCGGAATCAACAACAATTAATTTTCATCTTCTCTAAAAAAAATTGTTGCAAGGTGACCAATACTGAGTCCCCTTTTGAGTATTAGTTAATAGTAATTTGATGGAAAATGTCGGTTCTCACTAAAAGGGTTTCTCCACCGTCCAATTTTTTGCTAACAATGTTAGATAACAGGTATTTGTCTGGACAGCGGCAACAAAATTGTCAGCTAACAGAAATATTTTGCTTTAAATTCTCCAAAAATTTTCTTCAACAAATATTCGATTTGTTAAAGATATACTCTTACAGTGCTAGCCAACAGTTTATAGTTGGACAGTGGAAAAACTATTCTTGGAAAAATTGTTAGCTAACAGTTTTTGTTGGAACGGTGGAAAACTCCTTAAAATTGGGCCTTTGGTAGCCGGGTTTATGCTCTTTAGTGTCTAAAATTGGAGCAGGAGTTTGCTAATTTTGGGACCTAAAACTGAAGCCGGGACACGTGATTGGTAATCCAAGTACCCCAGGAAATCCATAAACCAAATTTTCTCCTATTCTAACGTTTAAAGAAAGTTTAGTCCTGACCTGTTGAACCAATTCATAGAAATTGAGAAAGGGAGATATTGTTTTTTTTTTTTTTTTTTTTCTTTTTGGGTAAATTAAGATACAGAAAAGCTATGTTTCAAAAGTAGGAAATGTAGTAAGTGGGAGTTCTCCTCTACTCCCAATTAACGTGACTATTCCAATCGTGAGAAGTAAATTGACCTCATTTCTTTTCAGCTGACCACAAGATCTTGTTATTTTCTTTGAATTAATTTTTGTTCGTTCCTAGAAAGGCAAAGAACCTACTATAATGTGGGCATAACTACAATGCACAATCTTATTAAATTACTTCTAAATCTTTAATTTCTATAGACATAACTTTTACGCTTTGGGAGCTTTCAGAATAGAAAGCTTTGAATTTTATTAATTTTTTTCCATCCTTCTTAATTTAGTTTTCTTAATAATTCTGATTTGGTACAAATTGTCACCCCCTAATTCTTAATTCTTTAATCAGTTTCTTATATTAATAGCGGTTTTCTTTCTAAATTAAAAAATGGTGTTAGAATAAACTTATGCTTGTAGCGAAATTAAGATTTGGAGTTTTTTAGTCCAAAAACACAATAGAATATTCTTTTTTCACTTTGGACTGGCAACTTACAAACAACGTTAGCTAAATACAGTTAAACACTGTTAACACCATTACCTTTACGTTTTGTAGATTGTTGAGCTCCAAGATGCTCTGGCTTTGAAGGACCATAATTTTTCAAGACAAACTGAGTTACTAAAGTCTCAAGCAGAGCGTGATATAAGTGACGGGAAGAAACAAATAGAAAAGCTTATCCAGTCCCATTCAGAAGAGATACAGCGACTGAAAAACTCAAACGAAACAGAAATGAGTAAGTTTATCATTTTTATAGTCTACTTCCTCAGGTAGACGAAAATTGGTAATTGTTGCTAAAAAAAAGGTACAGTGATTAGAAGTTATGAACGATAACCTAGTTTCTCAAAAGTCCAATCAATATTGGGAGCACGATCATGAATGAAGTATTTATTTTGGTCAATTTAAGCCTTTCATATGGATCTTACTTACTTACTCAAGTCCCATCCATCCTCATATGACGTTTTGGGGGAGCTCCTTTCGAAATTTCATGGCCCAGTGCTCGATATGCCGTTTGGTCAGGTGCAGTTCTAGATAGTTCGGTGATATGTTACGGATCAAAGAGGTCAGTCCACCTCTTACGAGGCATCAGCAGCATGTGATCCCATTCAAAGTCTTCTTCAGGCAGTCAAACAGTGTCTGTTACAGCAGACTTCCATCGTCTGGATATTAGAATATAGTCAATCATGTTTTCAGTCGTTCCAACGGGTGATCTCCATGTAAACTTCTGTCAGTGTCTGTTTTTGAAAGCGGTGTTGGTGATATATTGCATTTTCTCTAAAGAAGTCAATTAGCCGTTATCCCCTTGCATTAAAACGCCCATGTGTATGTAGCCCATGACATCTTTCCGATTGGCATTGCTACTGCCCACCATTGCATTGAAGTCACCTATGATAATTAGTATATCCTTTTTGGGTATCTGGTCAGTTAAACTCTATAATTGGGAGTAGAATTGATCACACTCCCCTTCACTTTGGGCAGAGTCCGGAGTGTATATCTGGACAAATGAGAGATGTGTGATGTGTCCTTTCAGACAGATGGTCGCAATTCTTTTCGATATAACAGTAAAGTTGGTCACTGACCTTCTGGCAGCTGCAGAGAGAGCTGTCGGTGAGCATTGTCGATACATCCTGACAATAGGAAAGTGGTTCCAAGGATATTTTCTTCTCCGGCTCGTGGGAGGTGCGTCTCAGCCAGGCCAACCACATCTCATTTGTACCTATAAATTTCTTTCGATAGAAGATTGATTTTCTCAGGTTTTGGTAAGGTTCGAGCGCTAAGTGGGCCAGTATTAAAAACATTTTTCCTTAATATTAGTGTCGTCCCGTCACGGGGTCTTCTTAGCCTATGAAGGTCGTACGGTACGTACCGTACCGTACCGCGTACGGTAACAAAGGTCATTGGTTACCCAGAGATGGTTTGATCCAGAGATGGTCAGAGATGGCTCGAAAGATACTTTGATCTTTCGAGTTTCCGGTCATATTCATATTTAGAATGGAGTAGGTTTCTTGGCTGATTCGTTGACAGGGGTAAGCCACTCCTCTCCGTCAACTTACAAAGACCGTTGTCCATGTGTGGATCTTCCGCCCTTTTTCAGGTATCCTCCTACAGAGGATCCTCCCACGATGGTATTTTTCGTCACTATACAATCCCACCCATTGCTAGGAGAAGGCTTGTAACTCACGGGACTTGTCCACACGCCAGTGAGCCCTGCCGAGTCCTCGAGTGCTGATACACTTGAGGGTTCTTCTTCATCCTCTGCTTTTATTTATGCCCCCGGGCGAGGGTTCCCCAGTTTCAATTATGGATCCTCAGAGACTTGGTCCCCCCTTGGTCTACGCCTCCGATGGAGGTACTCTGAATGTATTTAGAGCGTTCCCCTATCCGCCACCTGAGGACGCGCCTGGGGGACGTCCCTGCTGAGAAGAAGAATCAAAAGACAGGTAATATGGAGCTGCTGGACATGTAAACCTATAAAATAGATTGAATGGATTTGGTTCAGTAAAACTATTTTCCTTTCATTTATTTCTATTTTGACTATTTTATTTTTATTTCATTTATTTAATTTGAGTTGTTATTAAAAACAAATATCGTTCCAGATGATGAAGTATAATGCTACGTGTGTTTCTCGTTGTATGTAATTTCAACCTGGTATATGTATCACTCTCCAACTCTTAGCTCTTGAACTAATTTTGTTTTTAAATTAATTTATTTTTATTAATTACCTTATATCTATTAGCAATTTTCGTCGTTGTTTTGTGGCATGCCTTTGCAAGCTTATCTTTTGGTGTTCTGCTAATTGATTTTGTATTTTGTTTTTCGCATATTCTTGAACTATTGCTCCTGCTACTATTTGCCATAAGAGTTTTTATACCTTTGTTTAACCTTTATTTAAACTAATACTTCATAGGCACAATCTTAGTTTTTGTTCAGAGGGCATGCCTAATTATTCTTTGAGTACGGAGGATGAGGGGGCAAAACTAAAGAAAAATATTTTTCCTTGCCACTAAAGGTAGATCTCTTTTGATAACTTTGAGCCTTAAAGTTCCCCTTTGTTTCCCCAAAACGATGTTTTTGTTTTTTCCCACATCAAGAACTTATATCTATGTTACATTCCATGAGGAGGAAAAATTATATTTTCGAAGGTAAAATATTTTGTCTGAATGATTAAAATCTGCCGAATTTCTATTTAATAGACTTTATTTTATGAGATTTGTATTCTGTATAATATTATATGAAATTCTCAATTAATATTCAGATTCTATCTGTATTTTTTTGTTGTTGTTTATCAGCTTGAGTTCTCAACTTTTATTTGAAAACCTTTCAGTTAAATTATATGAATTACACCATGATTTAGGTAAAAAAGTTCACTGGCTGACAAAATTTGGACGTTGTCTATAGTTGTTTTTTCCTTGGACATCTCCCAATGTTTTGTTTCTCTTTTATAATAAATGACCAAATATTAGAAAATGTACTAAACCATAGTCTGTTAAAATTGTCTTCAGACATTTATTTCTTGGCTTGGCTTTTCAATTTCCTACTGCTTAACTTGGCTTTTCAATTTCCTATCACTTCTAAAGGAAGAGCCAGTCAAAATGTTAGTACAACGATAAAAGTTTTCATATAATATTTAGATTACGTTTTTTTTTTTATGCTGTTCATCAACTTGAATTTTTATTTCAACTTTTGTTTGAAAACTTTGTCTATTAAAGTATATGAACTACATTATGATTGAGGTAAAAAAGTTCACTGACTGACATAACTTGGATGCAGTTCATAACTGTTTTTTCTTGGACATCTCCCAGTATTGTGTTTCTCTTTCATAATCAATGACAAAATATTAGAGAAATGTACTAATTCATGTTCCCTTGGAATTTTCTTGGAAATTTGTTTCTTCAGTTATAGGGCCTGCTAACTTGGCTTTCCAATTTCTTACTGCTTATAAAGCAAGAGGCAGTCAAAATGTTAATACAGCAATAACTAATTTTCATATAATATTTAAATTGTATTTGATTTTTTTTGCTGCTCTTCATTAGCTTGAATTTTCTAGTTCAATTTTTGTTTGAAAACTTTTTTCTTTTTAAGAATATGAACTACCCTATGATTGAGGTAAAAAAGTTCACTGACTGACAAAATTTGGATGCAGTCCATGACAGTTTTTTCTTGGATGTCTCTCTATGTTGTGTTTCTCTTTCATGACAAATGACAAAATATTAGAGAAATCTAGTAATATATAGTATCTTGAAATTGTCTTGCAAGAATCGTTCGTTCAGTCATAGTAACTTAGCTGTTTAAATTCCTACTCCGTGTGAAGCAAGTGCCTAAATTTTTTTGCTATAATGATAACGTCAATAATTATTTTGGGGTTTTGTTACGCCCGGGCTATTCAAAATCTTCACCTGTATGTATCAAATTTGTAAATATTGAAACATCTGACTCTGCTCAAAGCCCGGTTCCACTCACCATGTTCACCGAGGGGCCATGAAGCCTTACCGCCATCCCTGGATAAGAACGACAAATTGTTCTTTTCTATCTGTTCTGAAAAGATTCAGTTTTGAAAGTTAGTCTGTTACGAAAACAAGAACACTGGAAAGATTATATACAACATTAAATAATGTCTTAATGTCGACGAAGACTGACGAATTGCAAAAAATCTTGCTGTGTATCAGTCTAGCAGGGCCATTCAATAGATAAAAGGTCCTCAAATGGAGTGGGGAAAGCTCACAAGTCACTACTGATATTTCTTAAGAACTTTGCATTAAAGAGTTAAGAGTGAATCTAAAAAACAGAATATAGTGGAAGAGAATAGTGGGCTGCTATGTTGGAATCAGGCGGCTTAATGCTGCTATGTTTCTCTAGTAGTAGGAGTTATGCTGTCTTTTATGTAATAAGGTCAACTAACACTAGTCTACGTAAAAACTAACAAATGTCAAAATTGACTTAGATATTTTATGTTAAGTTAAGGAAGAGTACTTATTCCTAGGTTAATTATTTTTTTTGAATAAGAGATCAAATTAAGAATTTAATTCTGCGTTTCTACTTTCAGATAATCTACTACAAGATTGTGAAAATAGAATAAGTGCCAACATTGAATCCGCAGTTAGAGAGAAATTGGAACAGAAGAAACAAGAACTAGAAATTTTTTACGATGAGAAAATTGAGTCCCTTACTAAACACCATCAATCACAAATAAGTAAGAATCTCTAACCTATTATTTGTTTTGGCCAGGGCAACCGTTTTCATCCTATAATACGGATAAGCAGATTTCACAAGAACAACAAAAAGCCATAATTATTTAGATTGTTCATATTCATTTGTGAATTAGTTTTTACATTAAGTATTGAGGGTCAATGAATTCCAGACTTCCAATAGAAGACAAATTCTATCCTTTTCGAAAAGTCATTTTTTTTAGATCAGTTTTCATTTTTCAGCATACTATTTTCAGCTTATATAAGCAAACTGCTCCATCATAGACGGCCAGAAGAAAACTGACTGTCTGTTCTACTTCCTCTGTCTAGTCCAACCAACGAGAAAAAGATGCTAAAAAGGCAGCGGAAAAAAGTAGTAAAATACGGTTAATAAAGTCGAAGTGGTAAAAAGTGAGCTTTAATTTCATTGTTTTACGTCTGTGAAGTATTTTCTTAAGTCAATTGCACACGTATTAAGCGTATGTTAGAAATGAAAGCATAATGTTAATCAGTTCATAGCAGATTTTAACTAGTTTATTTACTAAGCATTGAGGGTCATGAAATACCAGTATTCCAGGAAAATGTATTTTATGCTTTTCAAAAAATTTGTGTTTTTTAGATCACAGCATACTTTTCTCAGTTGTATAAGCAAATGATTCCAGACAAAAGACAACTGACTGTTAGTTCTATTTCCTCTGTCAACCCACGAGAAAAAGATAGTAGAAAAGTAGTAAAGAAGCGATAAAAGGGCGGTATAAAGTGGTAAAACATGGTTAAAAAGAGGAAGTAATTAAAAAAAGTATTTAATTTAATTGTTCCACGTCTGTGAAGCATTTTCTGATTCTCTTGTATTTCTCTGTTAACTTATAAGCCAAAAAAGGAACAATATTTTATCTAAATCATTTTTATAAGTAGTCGCTCTGTTTCTCTGTGGTGCAGCTATTTGCCAAGCTGGTGTTTTTCTATGTCATGCCTAAGAAAAAGTGAGAATCCTGGCTAAACGCTGTGTTTGGTGATATATGAATTTCCATTATATCGACATTTTCACTTTCGATGTTCAATATACCGGTATCGATATTCAAGAGCAGTTTATCCCCAAGTTACTGATGATGGCCAAAGTTATTTCATTATCTGTGATATCTTCTGAAAGGGCTGTTCAATTTGAAATGTTGCGTGACTTTTTGGTTTCACACCTAATTTGCGAATGCGAACCCCGAAGAAGATATTTTATTCTCTTCTGATGCAGAATTTGGTGTCTTTTCTTCTTTGTCATTACTAAACTTTCCTTTTTTGAATTAGCGACCAAAAACAGAATACTGCCACTTCACTGAAAAGACAAAATTGACACGACAAAGCACGATCAGGAGCAGAAAGTCCTTAAGTACCCAGCAGAAAATAGAGGACTAATTTCGTATGGTCTCAGCAGTCTATCATCGGCCATGAAATCAGTGAATTTTAGTATATAATGTAATTCTCTCAAAACAGTAAGTAAGAGCAGGTTTCAGTAAAGTGCTAGTTTTTCAGAATTCTAGAAATTTAGAAAAATATTACGAGTCTGTTTATTTGAACCAATATAACAAATATATGATTCATAAAATGTAAAGTAATAATTTTTATTAGTTTTAATTCACCCTCGCTGTTTTCTTCCATTAGAAGAACTTTAGTTTTTCTTAATTATTTTTTGTCTGTTTTTACGTTTGATAGATATACAGAATTAAACCATACACAAAGATTTTCGTTTCAAGGCAATAAAATTATAGAAGTGTCACGAGTTTTGCTAAAACACGGCATCATACATATATATGTTTTGCTTTCATATGCATAGTCATATATAGGCTTTGCTTCACATTCCTCTTAAGCTTTCCCTGGAAAATATGGAATTTTGTCAAAAAATCTATATAATTCTAGGATTCTAGAATTCCAGAATTATAGTTTTAGTAAAACTATGTAGTATAGTTCAGTCATGGCATAGAAACATTTCAGCTTGTCAAATAGCTGAACCACAGAGAAACAGAGCGACTACTTACAAAAACATTTTAGATGAAATATTGTTCTTTTTTTGGCTTAAAAGTTAGCTCTACAGTGTTGGAGTAGCCTGCTGCTCCTGCTAGTCGGTCCACAATTTATAAAACTTATTAGTGAGAGGGGAGGGAAAGTATACTATATGAAGGATTGTAACACTGGGGTTTAAGGTTTTCAACCATGGAAACTATGACGACACTTGTTTCAAACTATCTAGCCCTTCCATACCACTTATGGCACCGGAAAGTTTCTTTTTTGGTGCAATATGGCAGTTTATGATGTTGTTATGAAGACGAATTTAGCAAAAGCACGAATATATAAAACTTCGTTTTTAAATAAGCCCTTAAACAGCTCTCTATGACATTGCAGTAGTCTGCTTGTTCAGTTAGTCATTTGAAGGTCTATGAAAAATGTTAAGGGGTTTGGGAGGAGGAGTATACAAGGGGGAGATTATAAATATGAGGTTGAGGGTTTCCATTATAATAGTACCATATCCATTCTACCCAGTTTTTCCATCATAGAAATGGTAACCAAAGTGCACTGTAAAACTGAATCTTGTGCTCTACAAAAAAAAAAAAAAAAAAAAAATTATTTAAAGCCGTTTGTTTTTATTTGTCATAGCATCAAAAAAAATCACCAAAATAACCAAGATTTCTGAAAAGAGCTAATGAATATATATTGACAGTTTAATATATATTTTGCGTCTGAAAATTACTTTTGTTTCAGTAAAGCTCAAACGCATTTCTATTCCTTAGCTGGCATAACCCTGGTAGCCCTTCTGCTGTTAGTGGTAATTTCTCTTCGTTTTAGCTTCTGCTTGTATATCTGTTATAATTTATGTTCGTTGTCGATTTGATTTATTTTATTGATAGCAATTTATGTTTGTTTTTATGCTTGAGTTTTTATTTGACTTCATTTCTGCTCGTCGTTGGTTTAATTCAGCTCTTTACTTTTCTTTGAAAACTTCTTTCGCGGAAATATTTTTAGTTAATTTTTGTTTGCTCTTATACAATCCTGAGTATAGACAAATATTAATTGACTGTCCCCCTCAACATTCCCTCGATATGCACCAAAAGCTTCAACTTAATTCTCTTAGCCATGAGACACTGCATACACACTTTTTTGTGGAGGCGACTGTATACACATCTGGATACAAACGGTTTATTTTGATTTAAACCATAACCCCCCACAACGTTCCCTGAAAATTCCAACTTGACACCCTTAGCCATACCTGAGATTACAGATATACCCATTTTACAAATTTGGGTGCGTATAATGACTTCTAATTAAGTTCACCAGGTCTCATGCCCTGAAAAAATCCAACTTAATACCATTAGCTGTTCCTGGGATGTTGCACAGACGCGCTATTGGCAATCTGAATGCTCATTTGAATTAGTTCAGGGCATGACTCTTTTGACTTGGTTCAAAAGTAGGATTAGTAGTAGTAGTGGCAGTAATAATAACAATAGTAGTGGTAGCAGTAATAGTAGTAGTAACAGTAGTAGTAGTAGTAGTAGTAATAATCACATTAGTAGTAGTAGCAGTAGTAGTGTTAGTAGTACTAGTAGCAGTATTAGTAGCAGTAGTAGTAGTACTGGTAGTAGTAGTAGTAGTAGTGGTAGTAGAAGTAGTAATAGTAGTAGTAGTAGTAGTAGTAGTAGCAGTAGCAGTAGCAGTAGTAGTAGTTATAGTAGTAGTAATAGTAGTAGTTTTAGTAGCAAAAGTAGTGGTAGTAGTAGTAGTGGTAGTAGTAGTAGTAGCGGTAGTAGTAGTAGTAGTAGTAGTACTGTTAGTACTGGTAGTAGCAGTAATAGTAGTAGTAGTAGCAGTAGTAGTAGTGGTAGCAGTGGCAGCAGTTGCAGTTCCTGCCACAGTTGTGATTGCAATCACAGTCGCAGTCGCAAGTAGTCGTAGTCGCTAGTAGTTGCCGTCACAATTAGTCGCAGTGACAAACAGCTGAAATCGCTGTCTCCAAGTAGGCACAGTTGCAGTCGCAAGTAGTGGTTGTTTGATATGGTCACATTTACAGACACAAGTAGTTTCAGTTGCAAGTAATTGCAGTCGCAATCGTGAAAATTCCTAGTCACAGTCGCCAGTAGCCTGAGTTGCAACGGCAAGTAGTTCCAGTTGCAATCGGAAGTGTTCGTAGCTACAAGTAGCCGCAGTCGTTAGTAGCGACAGCTGCATGTAGTGGTAGTGGTAGACGCAGCTGGAAGTAGTTTCAGTGGCAGTTAGAACTAGTCACAGTCGCAAGTGGTCGCAGTGGCAAGTAGTTGCATTCCCAGTCGCATGTAGTCAAAAGTGGTCACAGTTGCAGTCACAAGTCGTCTGTTTTGCAGTCGCAATAAGTTGCAGTCATAGTTTTAAGTTGTCGAAGTTGCAACAGCAGTAGCAGCAGTAGTAGCAGTGGTAGTAGTAGTTGTAATAATAGTAGTATTGGCAGTGGTAGTTCTAAAAGTTACAATTTAAAACCCTTAGCCGTTTCTAAGATATTAAAGATGCCCCCGTTTGATAACCTGGATGCATATAATGTCTTATGATTAAGTTGGACACCCCCATGATCGTGCTGCCTCTGAAAGTTCCTTCTCATTTTTTAATCTATTTTTAGGGTAAAAAAAAATCATACGAAATAACTCTACTGACTATTTTGGAAACCCGTTATGCTTATAACAAAATGTAGTTTTATCAAAAACCAAAATCATCAGTCATGCCAGAAAGAGTGGAATGTAGAATCAGCATTAGGTTTATGATTCAATTTCGTAATTGCCTATTCGCTTGTCTATTGTACAATTCAGCCTACATGGTATGCCCAGCTCCAGTCGGTTTAAGAAATAAGAAGAGGTTTTGTATTGTCCTGTCATTGATATAAACCTAAAAAATATAAACATGTTGTTAGATATCGAATTTGTGTTAATTTATTAATGTTTTGCTTCAAATTCTATTTGTGTTTTCCTTGGAGATGCCTTGCAAAATTTAATCGAAGAAGAGAAACAAGACGCACTGACAATGTTAGAAGAACATTATAGAGGGCAGCTCCTCATGCTTCAGGATCATGCACATACTCTGCAGAAGAAAATCACCGAATCCGATGCCCAGGTAATCACTTTGTTTTCCATGAAAAACTTAGTTATAGATCTGAAACATAGTCTAATTAGTAGTTATCAAATAGTTCAAATATTGGATATTTGATATACTGTTGATACTTGAATTATGCAGGCTTATCTTAGTTTTGACAAGATTTTTGAAGAAACAAAATTTTAACTGGGGGAGGGGGGCAAACTGGGGTATGGGGGGGGGCAAACTGAGGTTGGAAGGGGTAATTGCCTCCCTTGCCACATCGAAAATTACGTCCCTGATTTGGAGCTACATATTCTTAGATTATACAAGGGAAAGAACATGCAGAGCTAAAATTAAATGTCATTGCTTTATTTTATCAATCTGTTCAGGTGATGATAGGACGTCACCATATCCCCTTAAACGACTTTAATTCACAAGAGGAGAGGATTTCCTTGCAAGGGGAGAGGGAAAAGGAAGAATAAAAAATGAAGAGTGCTCAACAATTGACAAGGTATTCGATCTTTTTTTTAATATTATTATTATATTGCCAAAATAAGCGTTTCTTTTACGAATTTTTTAAATTTTATTTGAGAGAGGTCAAACCCAACGCAACCTTTTTAGGTGTTCCTTTGCATCACCATTGTAAAGAATAAGCAAAGTAAAAGAAAAAACTCAATGCAAAATGTTAAAACTGACAGTTATCAAGTGCGATTTGGATTTAGCCGGTCAAAATCAGCGATGGAAGATTTCCTGATATAAAAAATAAAAATAATGTATGCTGGTTTCATGGCCTCATATCAAATTCATAACATTTACCTTGGCTACATTATGACGTTGATCTTCGCCTTGTTCCATTTTCATTCAAATATAGTCCTTCAATTATACAGCTTACGGACATAAACTTTATACATACACATCTATATATATATATAGATATTTATATATATATATATATATATATATATATATATATATATATATATATATATATATATATATATATATATATATATATATATATATATATATATATATATATATATATATATATATATATATATATATATATATATATATATATATATATATATATATATATATAGATTATAATTGAATATCTTTTTACAAATATTGGATTACAGAACACAGGGCCAACGTCCAGAAAATTTTGGGTAAAAACATTTTCAAGCTGTTTTTAGGTAGCAAATTACCAAAATATTTGTAATTGTGCGTGTTTTTGCAATTTGGGGAGAGTTAAAACCCATACTCCCTCTTACTTATCCTGCAGGAGTGGAGCTTTGACGGAATAAGTCTTAATCAAATTTCCCTTACCGAACGTCAATACTGTTTAAATACACGAATTCTAGTGATAGTCGCAGTGTTGTGTGCGTGATGTATTTATTCTGACTGTCTAATTCATGAGCAGAATGTTCAAGGAAATTCTAGGCTGATTAGTCAAGGCTTGAAAACTACTACTACTACTACTGCTTACCATTCACCTCAGCACCAAGCCGCCTGAAGCCAACACAGCTGCGCACGCTCGTCCTCTATCCCAATCTTCTCAAAGTATCCCTCTTTACACCCTCCCAGGAAGTTCCCATTTCCTTTAAATCTTTCTTTATGCATCCTCTCACGCCAACCGTGGAATACCTCCTTTCTCTTTAGCCCTACACGGTTGGCCGAAAAGGACAGTCTTCGGCAATCTGTCATCCTTCGTCCGCAGAACGTGCCCTATTCATCGCAACCTTTCTCTCATTATAATGATAATATATTTCAAATATATTATTGACTGCTTTTTCTCAAAGGGTTTCTGAAAAAAAAACCTACCATAATTTACTGGGTCAAACCCTAACGGTGGTTCCTGAGGCTTAAACGTATAATAAGTGTTTAGTAGATCTTTCCTAAGAATTCCAGTCGGCTGTCAAATTTTTGTCCTTGTTGTGTTTAAGAAAAAGAAAAAAAAGTTTCTGGGAAGGATCGAATTTTTGACACCTAAATTGTTTATCTTGGCACCAGTGATTAGGGGTGTTAAATGAGACTACTCAAATCTTGGTGTTAATTCCAGGAAAGACGTAGATAAAAGTACTAAACAAAAACGTGAAATTCTATAAAAAGACCTCGATAAATAAAGTCATCCATAACATCGAATATATTCTTAATAACTTCTCTTTTGAGCATTGCAAAGTATATATGCATAATTCTATAAAGAAAAATTGCTTCTTTTCTGCATAGACTTTGGTGTCGTCAGTCCGCGAAAATTAGGCGGGCATTATGTATTTTTCAGTATCTTGGGGGGGGGGGGTTGGAAAATTTGTTATTTTTGTCAATGAAAATAAAAGTAAGGTGTATTTTTTTTCAATGAAAATTTTCCAAAGAATGTATGTTTCAAAATACAGGGGGAGGAGCACATGTCCTTTCTGCCTCTTCCCAACTAGCACCAATGATATACTCCAATATAAATTATTTATAATTTAAATTAAAATATATAATATAAATTAAATTATATAAATTAATTAAATTATGAATTTGTCCTACAGTGCTCACTAAATGGGTCATTGCCTAATGTTTTGAGAGACCTTGAACTTATTTGAGTTGTATTTCTACAATCTACGATGAAAGAAGACTGCCAGTAATTTAGACTAAAAAATAAATAATAAATAAACAAAAGATAAATAAAAATAAATAAAAAATGATAAAATAATAAAAGACAAATAAAAAAATAATAAAAGACAAGAAATTTTCTTCCTGAAATCAATGCCACCATCAGCTATAAATATTTCTCGGTTCAGTGTTTATTAAACTTTACCGAAGTTGGAAAAATTAACTTTTTCAATTTTTTTTAAGTGAGTTATATTATAATTCAAAATGTCATTGCTATCTCTCGAAATGGAATTTTTCACCCAAAAACCTTTTGAAAAATGCAAAACTGCTCGCCGTAAATTTTTTTTTCCTGACACCCGATTTAAATGTATTCCGTCACCATTTCCCTTATGGGAATGACCCTGGAGATATATCATATGACCCTACATAGTTCTAGGGTCAGGAAAGGTTATAAAATCATGGTTCTTCAAAAGATTTTCATTTATAGTAATGTAGTCACACCCAAACTTCAAAAAAACTTCCAAGCCTTAACTCTTTACGCTGAGTTATGAATAATAGTTAAAAATATCTCTTATCTGAAGGGAATTACTCCTTGGCTCGAGGTAATTCCGTATCAGATTAGTCTGTTAGGCTATTATGCGCACCTGGAAAAACCTGATAAAGATTGATTGTGTATAGGTTATAGGTTATATATCTTATGCATCATCATTAATAATGAATATACTTATAACCCAGGCAGAACAACAGTAAATAAAATAAAAGTGGAGTTAAAACAGGCAAGAGACGAATCAACTATCAAACTGGATAGGGCTGTGGTGAGGGGATAAATGCGCACAAGCCATACCTGTTTGTTTCTATACTGCAATTTTGAAATTACATCTGATACACCGAAAAAGTCACAAGGAACCCTTTTTCTATCCAAGGTTTTTTCTGTCCCACAATTTCTTCAAAGATGAAATTATGATGAATCAGTTTTGTAGTCTAGCGACTATTTCACTGATTATGGAACTGATCAAGTAGTCCGTGCTTCCATTATTCCTTAATTATTCGGGCTTTCCACAAATTTACTATTTCAAATAACCCCCCACTGAGGCACCAAGCTATCTAAGGGCAGCACAACTGCACACGCTCCCCCCCCCCAAAGAGTTGCATTTTATCCTCTACCATGAAGTTCTAATTGCCCTTGTAACCTTGCTTATGACGTCCTTCTATCCCAGTAGGGGCCAATCTGATTTTATTTGGCATCAGGTGGACGACCAAAAAGCACAATATTTGGTAATCCGTCATCTTTCATCCATAAAACTTGGCTGTCCTATCCTATTTCGAGGTGCCCTGTTTTTTGGTTCGTTCTAGTGAATGACATAAAGGTACAATCTTTGGCACTCTGTTAAGCTTCATCCGTAAGACTCGACCTTACGTCCCTGTGGAGGTGTAACCTTCTTTTTTATTCGTTCTAGGGAAGGACAAAAAAACACAATCTTTGCAACTTTCTCATCCTTCATCCGTAATGCTCAGCTTTCCCACCTTGTTTGGGGTTGCCCCTCTTTTTGGTTCGTCCTAGTGAATGACCAAAAAGCACAATCTCTGGCAATCTGTCATGCTTCATCCGTAAAACTCGGCCGTCCTACCCCATTTAGGGGTGCCCTTCTTTTTGATTCGTCCTTGTGAATGACCAAAAAGCACAATCTTTGCCAGTCTGTCGTCCTTCTTCCGTAAAACTCAGCCTTCCCACCTCGTTTGGGGTTGCCCTGCTTTTTGGTTGGTCGTAGTGAACGACCAAAAAGCACAATCTCTGGCAATCTGTCATGCTTCATCCGTAAAACTCGGCCGTCCTATCCCATTTCGGGGTGCCCTGCTTTTTGATTGGTCCTAGTGAACGACCAAAAAGTACAATCTCTGGCAATCTGTCATGCTTCATCCGTAAAACTCGGCCGTCCTACCCCATTTAGGGGTGCCCTTCTTTTGATTCGTCCTTGTGAATGACCAAAAAGCTCAATCTTTGCCATTCTGTCATCCTTCTTCCGTAAAACTCAGCCTTCCCACCTCGTTTGGGGTTGCCCTGCTTTTTGATTGGTCCTAGTGAATGACCAAAAAGCACAATCTTTGGCAATCTGTCATCTTTCATCCGTAAAACTTGGCCGTCCTGTCCTATTTTGGGGTGCCCTGCTTTTTGATTGGTCCTAGTGAACGACCAAAAAGCACAATCTTTGGCAATCTGTCATGCTTCATCCGTAAATCTCGGCCTTCTTATCCCGTTTAGGGGTGCCCTTCTTTTTGATTCGTTCTTGTGAATTCCCAAAAAGCACAATCGTTAGCAATATGTTATCCTTCATCCGTAAAGCTCAGCCTTCCCACCTTGTTTGGGGTTGCCCTTATTTTTGATTTGTTCTAGTGAATTACCAAAAAGAACAATCTTTGGCAATCTTTTATCTTTCTTCAGTAAAACTTGGCCTTCCTATCCTATTTAAGGATGCCCTTCTTTTTGATTCTTCCTTGAGAAAGACAAAAAAGCACAATCTTTGGGAATCTGTCATGCTTCATCCGTAAAACTCGGCCGTCCGACCACATTGTTGGGTGCCCTGCTTTTTGAGTGTTACTAGTGTCTGACCAATAAGAAAAATCTTTGGCAATCTGTTATCCGTCATCCGCAAAACTTAGCTGTCCAACCTGGTTTTGGTTTGCCCTGATTTTTGATTCGTTCTTGTGAATGACCAAAAAGCGCAATCTCTGGCATTGTCTAATCCTTCATCCGTAGAACTCGGCCGTCCCACCTTATTGGGGTTGCCTTTCTTTCTGAATGGTCCTTGTGACCGACCAATAAGCAGAATCTTAGGCAATCTGTTATCGTTAATCCGTAAAGCTTGGCTGTCTTATCATCTTACGGGGTGGCCTCTTTTTTGATTGGTCCTAGTGAATGACCTAAAGGTACAATCTTTGTCCATATGTCTTCCTTCATCCGTAAAACTCTACGTTCCTTCCACATTTAGGGATGCCCTTCTTTTTTATTCGTCCTTGTGAATGACCAAAAAGCAGAATCTTTGCCAATTTGTGTTCCTTCTTCCGTAAATGTCAGCCTTCCCAACTTGTTTGGGGTTTACCTGCTTTTTGATTCGTCCTAGTGAATGACCAAAAAGCACAATCTTTGGCAATCTGTTATCATTCATCCGTAAAACTCAGCCTTCCCACCTCGTTTGGGGTTGTCCTTCTTTTTGATTCGTCCTTGTGAATGCCCAAAAAGCACAATCTCTGGCAATCTGTTATCCTATCCGTAAAGCTCAGCCTTCCCACCTTGTTTGGGGTTGTACTACTTTTAGAGTCATCATTGGGAATGACCGAAAAGCACAATTGTAAGCAGAATGTTATCCTTCATCCGTAAAGTTCAGCCTTCCCACCTTGTGGGGGATTTTTCTTCTTCTTGATTGGTCCTTCTGAATTTCCAAAAAGCTCAATCTTTGGCAATCTGTCGTCTTTCATCCGTAAAACTCGGCCGTCCTATCCCATTTAGAGGTGCCCTGCTTTTTGATTCGTTCTTGTGAATGACCAAAAAGCGCAATCTTTGGCGATCTGTTATGCTTCATCCGTAAAACTTTACCGTCCTTTCCCCTTTTGGGGTGCCCTTCTTTTTGATTCGTCCTAGTGAATGATCAAAAAACACAATCTTAGGTAAACTGTCAAGATTCATCCGTAAAAGTCAGCCGTCCAACTTTGTTTGGGGTTTCCGTGCTATTTGATTCGTCCTTGTGACAGATCCAAAAGTTCAATCACTGGCATTAGGTAATCGTTACTCCTTAAATCTCATCCTTCCCACGATGTTTTGGGTTGTCCTTCTTTTAGATTCGTCCTTGTGAATTACCGAAAAGCACAATCTTAGGCAATCTGTTATCCTCCATCCGTAACTTTCAGCCTTCCCACCTTGTTTGGGGTTGCTCTGCTTTTTGATTCGTCCTTGTGAATGACCAAAAAGCTCAATCTTTGGCATTCTGTCATCTTTTATTCGTAAAACTTGGCTTTCCCACCTCGTTTGGGTTGCACTTTTTTTTGATTCGTTCTTGAGAATGACCTAAGAGTGCAATCTTAGTGACTCTATCATGCTTCATCCGTAAGTCTCTACGGTCTTATCCCATGTAGGGGTGTCCTTCTTTTTGAGTCGTCGTAGTGTCTTACCAACAAGCAATCTCGATGCCAAACTGGCTACCTTCCTCCGTAAAACTTATCCGTCCAAACTCGTTTGGGGTTTCCCTTCTTCTTGATTCGTCCTTGTGAATTACCAAAAAGCACAATCTTTGGCAATCTATTGTCCTTCATCCGTAAAACTAGGCCGTCCTATAACATTTAGGGGTGTCCTGCTTTTTGATTCTTTCTAGTGAATGACCAAAAAGCGCAATCTTAGGCGATCTATTATGCTTCATCCGTAAAACTCTACCGTCCTTTCCCATTTCGGGGTGCCCTGCTTTTTCATTCGTCCTTGTGAATGATCAAAAAACACAATCTCTGGTAAACTGTTTAGCTCCATCCGTAAAGGTCAGCCGTCCAACTATGTTTGGGATTTCCGTGCTATTTGATTCGTGCTTGTGAAAGATCCAAAAGCACAATCTCTGGCAATATGTGATCCTTCATCCGTAAAACTCAGCCTTCCCACCTCGTTTGGGGTTTTCCTTCTTTTTGATTCGTTCTAGTGAAAGACCAAAAAGCACAATTTCAGGCAATCTGTCATCCTCCATCCGTAAAGCTCAGCCGTCCCACCTCGGTTGGGGTTGCCCTTCTTTTTGATTCGTCCTTGTGAATGACCAAAAAGCACAATCTTTGGCAATCTGTTATAATTCATCCGTAAATCTCAGCTGGCCCACCTCGTTTGGGGTTGCCCTTCTTTTTGATTGGTCCTTGTGAACGTCCAAAAAGCACAATCTTTGTCAATCTGTCATCTTTCATCCATAAAACTAGGCTGTCCTATCCCATTTCGAGGTGCCCTGCTTTTTGATTGGTTCTAGTGAATGACCAAAAAGCGCAATCTTTGGCGATCTATTATGCTTCATCCGTAAAACTTGACCGTCCTTTCCCATTTAGGGGTGCCCTTCTTTTTGATTCGTCCTTGTGAATGACCAAAAAGCACAATCTTTGGCAATCTGTTATCCTTCATCCGTAAAGTTCAGCCTTCCCACCTTGTTTGGGGTTGCTCTGCTTTTTGATTCGTCCTTGTGAATGACCAAAAAGCTCAATCTTTGGCATTCTGTTATCCTTCATCCGTAAAACTCAGCCTTCCCACCTCGTTTGGGTTGCCCTGCTTTCTTATTGGTCCTAGTGAATGACCAAAAAGCACAATCTTTGGCAATCTTTCATCTTTCATCCGTAAAGCTTGGCCGTCCTATCCCATTTCGGGATGCCCTGCTTTTTGATTGGTACTAGTGAACGACCAAAAAGCACAATCTTTGGCAATCTGTTATCCTTCATCCGTAAAACTCAGCCTTCCCACCTCGTTTGGGGTGGCCCTCCTTTTTGATTCGTCCTAGTGAATGACCAAAAAGCACAATCTTTGTCAATCTTTCATCTTTCATCCGTAAAATTTGGCTGTCTTATCCCATTACGGGTTGGCCTCTTTTTTGATTGGTCCTAGTGAACGACCAAAAAGCACAATCTTTGGCAATCTGTCATGCTTCATCCGTAAAACTCGGCCGTCCTATCCCATTTTGGGGTGCCCTTCTTTTTGATTCGTCCTAGTGTTAAAAAAGAAATATCTCTGGCACAATCTGTACCTTCCTCCGTAAAAGTCCGCCGGCCAAATATGTATGGGGTTTTCCTTCTATTAGATTCGTTATTGTGACATTTCCAAATGCACAATCTCAGTCACTGGCTTGTCCTTCATCCGTAAAACTCGGCCGTCCTATCCCATTTCGAGGTGCCCTGCTTTTTGATTGGTCCTAGTGAACGACCAAAAAGCACAATCTTTGGCAATCTGTCATGCTTCATCCGTAAAACTCGGCCTTACTGTCCTGTTTTGGTGTACCCTTCTTTTTGATTCGTTCTTGTGACCAAAAAGAACAATCTTTGGCAATCTGTTATCCTTCATCCGTAAAACTCAGCCTTCCCACCTTGTTTGGGATTGTCCTGCTATTTGATTCGTTCTTGTGAACGAACCAAAAGCGCTATCTCTGGCATACTCGGATCCGAACTCCGCAGAGGTCTTCTGGCCACATTTGTTTGGGATCTTCTTTAATTCATAGTCTTTCTTGTTACCTTTCCATAATCAGACACTCTGTCAATAGGTTATCCTCATTCAATAAAATTTGGCTGTCTTATAACAGTACAGGATGCCCTGTTGTTTGATTCGTCATAGTGAATGACCTAAAGGCGCAATCTTTGGCAATCTGTCATTCTGCATCAGTAAAACTCGACCAACCTTCCTCATTTAGGGGTGCCCTTCTTTTTGATTCGTCCTTGTGAATGACCAAAAAGCACAATCTTTGGCAATCTGTTATCCTTCATCCGTAAAACTCAGCCTTCCCACCTTGTTTGGGGTTGCCCTGCTTTTTGATTCGTCCTAGTGAATGACCAAAAAGCACAATCTTTGGCAATCTGTTATCATATCCGTAAAAGTCAGCCGTCCCACTTCGTTTGGGGGTGTCGTGCTTTTTGATTCGTCCTAGTGAATTACCAAAAAGCACAATTTCTGGCAGTATGTGATCATTCATCCGTTAAACTCAGCTTTCCCACCTTGTTTGGGGTTTCTTGTCTTCTTTATTCGTCCTTGTGAACTTCCAAAAAGCACAATCTTTGGCAATCTTTCATCTTTAATCCATAAAGCTTGGCTGTCCGAAAACAGTTCGGGGTGTCCTGTTTTTTGATTCGTCCTAGTGAACGACCAAAAAGCACAATTTTTGGCAATCTGTCATGCTTCATCCGTAAAACTCGGCCGTCCTTTCCCATTTTGGGTTGCCCTGCTTTTTGATTCGTCCTAGTGAATGACCAAAAAGCACAATCTTTGGCAATCTGTTATCCTTCATCCGTAAAACTCAGCCGTCCCACCTCGTTTGGGGGTGTCCTTCTTTTTGATTCGTCCTTGTGAATGTCCAAAAAGCACAATCTTTGGCAATCTGTTATCCTTCATCCGTAAAACTTGGCTGTCCTATCCCATTTCGGGGTGCCCTGCTTTTTGATTGGTCCTAGTGAACGACCAAAAAGCACAATCTCAGGCAATCTGTCATGCTTCATCTGTAAGACTCGGCCTTCTTACCCCATTTAGGGGTGCCCTTCTTTTTGATTCGTCCTTGTGAATTCCCAAAAAGCACAATCTTTGGCAATCTGTTATCCTTCATCCGTAAAACTCAGCCTTCCTACCTCGTTTGGGGTTGCACTGCTTTTTGATTCGTCCTAGTGAATGACCAAAAAGCACAATCTTTGGCATTCCGTCAGTTCTTCATCGCTAAAAGTTATACTAGCCATGTTAACCTTTCTTTCACTACATCACTAGAATGCGGGATCGTAACAAATTTTTCTTAAAGGTTGTTGTTTGGTATACAGTCAATCAAACAGGTACCTGAAATTATCCTTAGAGAACTGGAAAATTGCCAATTAGATCTCTGGAAAATATTTAACAGACTTAATATCCCCCTGCCTTTTAAGAAACCCACATTTCAGAACTATGTTTGACAACTTTTATTATAATACTCTACTATTTGTGTCAGTATTTTAAAAGGGTGTATGTTGTTAAAACTTGTTGAAAAAGTTTCTCCAGACAAATAGCAGGCAAACTGTAAATTCTTAAATAAATAAACGAAAAGATTTAAACTATTATTTTTTTCCCTGAAAAAGACTATGTCAATATAAAACGAACAAATATTAATTAAACCAACTTTTTCCACAAAATAAGTTTTTGAATGAAAAGCAAATTACTCTATTAAACTGAAAATGAGCAAAAATTAGAACCTGTTATATATATTAAATTATTATAATATTATATTATATAATATATATATATATATATATATATATATATATATATATATATATATATATATATATATATATATATATGTATATATATAGATATATATACTATAGTATATATATATATATGAGTATTAAGATAAAAAAAAAAAAAAAAAAAAAAAAAAAAAAAAAAAAAAAAAAAAACAACTGTCGTCCTAATCCAGCAATTGAGACAAATATGCACTTGAACGTGACTTTCATCTTACTGATCTATCCAACTACCTAGGACCAAACAGTATACCGGAACCATCAACCAAATAGAAATGTCCAAATCCATGTAAAGTCGTTATCAATTAATATAAGTCGTGGTAAATTTACATGCAAAAGCACCTTAATCTAGCAAAATATTTCCAAGTAAAACATTCCATTTAGGGCTCATCAGAAGAGATACCACCTGCCTTAATGGTTTTTGAGGGTTTACTTTGTTAACCCGGCACAGTGGAGCCTCTACCATAAGATCTATATGGTATCCCTGTGTCAGGTAAAACTTGTGAAATACATGCATACTAGTCGAGCTGTTAAAAATTAAATACAAAAAGTGTTTCAATGTTTTCTTGGTAAAATTCCAAAGGCCGGTGAGTAGAGACCATTCTGGAACAAATGAAGACTGCTCCAGATGTTTCTTTTATTGGTATCTGGAACCAATTACAGATTTAAAGATCCTCAAGCAAGTTTGAAAACCATCTACAAATTCAAAATTCGAAAAAAGAAAAGTGAAAGAGAAATTATATTAAAATATCATTCAGTATTTCTTTACAATTTTTTGTATATTTACTTACAAGTTCATGATACATAAAACTAAATTTTTTGAATTGCCAACTAAATTTTTTGGCAGAAAAACCTCCTGAGATCAGTTTTTCGGTCAGCTTTTTACATCAATTTTTAAAATATGTGTAATTACTGCATATTTTTGTATACCTAAATAATTGGGAATAATAAGCTGAATAAGTGATATTTGAATGTATGTTACTTTCAAGGAATATAAAATTAATTACTTCAAAATTAAAAACATCCGTTTTATTATATATTTTAAAAATAATTTTTTATTATTTTAAATATCATTATTTAAATCTGAGAAATGGTCGGAGTGTCCCATTCCATAGCTAGGCTCCAGAATTAACTCTTGTGAATAAATATTTTTTGAAATTTCAATAAACTCTGCACAATTTATTACTAAGAGATCATCCCAATATCTTTTATTATTTGAAAGGTTATACTTTACATTGCATGAGCTGTTTGTCTTTATCATATTTTTGTATTCTAATTGACTTAAAAACAAGTCCGCTATGAGTGGACTTGCATAACAACCCATAGGAATACCTATAGTTTGTTTATATAAGTTTCCATTAAATCTTATAAATGTATTAAATAGAAAAAATTCCAATAAATCACATACCATATCCAAGCTACAACATCCTGAATTAATAGTACTTCTAAAGAAATTCGTCCATCGGGCTTTTTTATTAAAAGTATCAATTTTCAAAAAATCTGATTTTAGACAAAAGAAAAAATTTCTTTATCACCATTTTCAATTTTTCGAATACTAAATTAAGTGACAAATTTGTATACAGAGTAGTAAAATCAAATGAATCGACTCTTTTAGCTGAAACCATAGCCAAAGAATCTATCACTTGTAACGAGTTATTAACTCTCCAATATGGGTTAAAGTTAGAAATATTTTTAAGTCCGGAGCAATATGCTTTAAATTTATTTCTAATTTCTCCTAAAATGACAGATAGGTCAGTAGCCGCAATTCTGGTTGGACACCTTGCTGCCCCAGCAATAAAACGTGGTTTTGGTGGATATTTATGAAATTTTATCGTCCAATATAAGAAAGGAAACTTTTTATCATTATCATTTATTTTAATATTGAATTTTTTCAAAATTCTTTCTTCTATATTTTCAATTAGCCTATTCTCCTCCATATGGGCCTTTTCGTATGTATTTGTTGTTTGTAACTCTTTTGATAAAATATCACAATAGAGTTTCTGACAAATTATGGCAAAATTATTGCTAGCTTTATCAACTGGTACAAATACAAATTCATTCTGTAAATTTACAAGTGCTTGTTTCATATTGGCATTATAAAACATTGATCTATCCTTATAATCTGCTTGATTAATTCTGTAAATGCCATTTCTTACGCAAATCAAAATCCAATTCTGACATCTGTCTAGTAATTTTCTCTTTCTTGCACCAATTATTAATAAATAAATTTAAATCATTCTTTAATCCCCTAAGAATATCTGCTGACCTTATGCTGTAAGAGAGACGGAACTTAGCACCCATTTTTATTATATTTTGAAGGTCACAATGCTTTATAATGGACAAATCCCCCATTACAGTAAGCTATTAAGTTTGATCTACATACGGTAAAAATTGCTCGCAATTACAAACCGGTTTCCAATTACTCTCCCTGTCAAGTTTTTTAAGTATTGAATTATAGTTAAAAATAATTTGACCAATTGTTTTTGAAAATTTACATGTTAAAATTGGACTATCATTATACACCAAATTACATGGAAGGGCATTCCTCACTCTCCGCTGGTTTAAGATTCTTGGTAAATTAATATCTTCTATTTGTTTAGAACTAAAATTAATAGAAAAATATAATCTATTATCCTTATTAACCATTTTATCAGATTTATTATATTTCGAAATAAATTTTGATTTAGCTAAAATGCAAACTGCATCATAAATTAATTTAGTTTTTGAGTTACATGTTGTACTATTTTTTGAAATCCAGAATACTTTTATTAAATTACTCCTTGATAACTCATTTAAAGATTTTATTACACTAGCCATTCCATTAATATCAAATATGTGACCTAAATCGATTAAAAATGCATTTAAATCTAAATAATTCTTTTTATTATTTTTCCTATGTCCTCTTGATCGATTTTTACGTTTAGTGGGGAAATTAAAAGAAGGGTGCTCAGTTAACCCATTAATACAGTTAGAAACTACATTCGACATGTCTCCGTATTTTGCAACTCGATCATTTAGCCCAAAAGGATACGCGGTACCCAGAGCATTGATCCAATACTCTTCTCGTCTGCGTAATTTATTATTTTTTTCCTCTTTAGTAAAGATTTCTAGATTCAGATTTTCTAAGATTGTAATAGGTAGATTAAATATAGATCAATTACCATTACTGTAATGTAGAACGAGATAATTGTTAGTTTTTTCGTTGGTAATTGTAGTTTTATGTCCCGAAAGTCTCATATATATTTTGTTAATTGTTGTCCCCCACATATTGTAATTGACAATTTTTACATTCTAGTATATAGATAATATTATTTGTTTTGCAATTTTCCTATCCAGTTCATAAAAATTTAAACTTTTTATTATAGAAAGTGCTTTTAACATAATTTCGAGAGATGGAGTGATCTTGGCAAATAAAACAACAACCATTACACTTACGAATGTCCAGCAGACCCCTTTGCATATTATCATTGCCATTATTATTCCATATAAAATCAGAAATCAAATAAAGCCAAAACGACAAACAGTAAACAAAAGTCCAAAAAATCTCCAAAAGCCAAGCCAAAAGTCCACAAGTAATATGGTTACTCTAACTAATCATACAAAAAAAAAAAAAAAAAAAAAAAAAAAAAAAAAAAAAAATTACCCTAAGTAGAGCTTTTGCTTAATACTACCCTTTTAAAATAAGTAATAAATTAGCCAAATAATCATCAATTAGCCAAATCATCATCAGGTAAAACCTGGACCAGGGTTAAGGTCCGTCGGGGAGGAATGTTTGATGATTCTTCCACCAGCACTAGATCCGACCTGGATTCATATTATGTTTAAGAGGTAATTACTTGGCAAGAAAAAAAAAAAAAAAAAAAAAAAAAAAAAAAAACAACTGTCGTCCTAATCCAGCAATTGAGCCAAATGTGCACTTGAACGAGGCTTTCACCTTACCGATCTATCCAACTACCTAGGACCAAACAGTATACCCGAACCAGCAACCAAATAGAAATGTCCAAATCCATGCAAAGTCGTCATCAATAAATGTAAGTCGTTGTAAATTTACAAGCAAAAGCACCTTAAATCCAGCAAAATATTTCTAAGTAGAACCTTCCATTTAGGGCTCATCACAAGAAATACCACCTGCCTCAATGGGTTTCGAGGCTTTACTTTTTTTACCTGGCACAGTGGAACCTCTACCATAAGATCTATATGGTATCCCTATGTTAGGCAAAACTTGTGAAATACATGCACACTAGTGGAGCTATAAAAAAATACGTACAAAAAGTGTTTCAATGTTTCCTTGATAAAATCCCAGAGGTCACTGAGCAGAGACCATTCTGGAACAAATGAAGACTGTTCCAGATGTGTCTTATATATATATATATATATATATATATATATATATATATATATATATATATATATATATATATATATATATATATATATATATATATATATATATATATATATATATATATATATATATATATATATATATATATATATATATATATTACATATATTAAAACATATTAAAATAGAACCTATTCTTACAAACTTTCCAAACTGTGAAGAAGACACCCTAGGCTGTTCTACTGCTTAAAATTTCACTGCATCCAACCTCTTTACTAATGATACAACCCAGGTAAGCGAAGCTATCCACTTGATTTATCTTCACGTTACCCTGCACCACCTCAGAATTTTCATTTATTCTTAGTCAATTCCTAGTCAATTAGTTTATTCCTAGTTTATTCCTAAGTAAGGAGCGACCCGGCTAAATAGTAACTGAAACTCTAAAAAGGGGATTTTCATACCAATATTTGTATCAAAAGAATTGGATTTTTATGCTGGTTTTAAACATATAACTTTTATTAAGTTTCTTACCCATCAAATATTACGGGCCCGGAAAAATTTGTATGATTTTTCAAAAGGTGGAAACCACCCGCGAAAATTCATAGAATCTTAATGAAAATCACACTATCAGAATCAACGTATTAGAGAACACTGCTGTAGAGATTTCAATCTCCTATCTTTAAAAATGTGGAATTTTGTCTTATCTGCCAGAAGAAAGATTACGGATGCGTGTTTGTTTATTTATTTTATTTTTTTTTGTATCGACCCAATGGGCCCAGAACATCGGAAGGGGGCTTATTCTAACGGATATTAAACGTTCTAGTGCCCCTTTTAAGTGACCAAAAATTGGAGGGCAACTAGGCCCCCTCCCATGCCACTTTTTTCCCCAAAATCGTCCGACCAAAATTCTAAGATTGCTATTTGGTTCAGAATAGTTGAAAGGGCTAATAACTATGTCTTTGGAGATGGCATGACCCCCACAGCCTAAAGGTCTTTAAGTTATAAAATTTACCCATTATTTACGGATGGTAATTATTATTGGAAAGTATGCATACATCTTTCGGGTAGGGAGGGAAGAAGGAATTTTTGCTGGGGGGGGAATTTGCACGGAAAGAATTTTCTGTTGAGAGGGAATTTTTAGGGGGTGAACTTTTCAGGGGAAATTGTATACTGGGGGAATTTGGTAGAATTCCTGTACGAAATTTCTTTATATATTTTGCTTTCTTTTTACTGACTCAATTTTACGCGTGGAGGTGTAAGGGTAATTTTCTGGAGTAAATTTTCATCTGGATTGAGTTTTTCAGAGGATGTTTCCGTGGAGAAGGGGATTTTTCCTTGGAGGTGGAGCCAGATTTCCTGGCATTATTTAAAAAAACGATCAGAAATTAAATTAAAAAAAAACAAAACAAAGTTTTTTCAAGTGAAACTAATGAGCAATATTAAAACTTAAAACAGACAGAAATCATTACGTATTCGAGGGGGTTTGCCCCCTCCTCAACACCTCGCACTTAACGCTGAATTTTAAGTTTTTGCTAATTCTTTAAAACCGAGCTCTGAAACTCAGGGGTCGTTTAATTAGAACACTAAGTAACTTTTTATAAAATGCCGATAAACTTTAGCGTGAAGAGCAAGGTGTTGAGGAGGGGGCAACCCCCCTCGAATACGTAATAATTTCTGTTCGTTTTAAGTTTTTATATTTCTCCTTACTTTCAGTTGAAAAACCTTTTTTTTTTAATTTAGTTTTCATTATAGCACAAATGACACAATATATTTTAGAAATTTAAGGTTAGGGACTGGGGCTGCATTTGCGACATTGACTTGAGTGTTTACTTGGTGTGGTGTGGAGAAGATATTTGTCTGACACCCTGGTTGCACATAATGTCTTCTAAGTGAGTTCAACGTCCCTCTCCATATTCCCTGAAAGTTTAAACTTAGTGCCCTACCCGTTCTTGAAATATTTCACATACGTCTTTTTACAACCTTCAAGTTCCAAGTTCAAATTCCATTTATTTCCATAAATAACAATAACCCAAGTTCAAATTCTATTTATTTCAATAAATAACAATAACAAAACAATATCCCAAGGGGCTCAATGGCCCGTTATTTGGGAAACGACATAGAATAAATAACTAATATTAAAACTTGGCATAAACAATACTAAACAATGTCTAATTCATAAATCTGTAAGGAAAAGAAGTTAAGTCACCGACAGTCCACACGAAACAGCAACCTTCCTATCACCCGGCAATAAATAACAAATTAAAATTTTCTACATCATCGAGGATCCAATGCCATCGAAACAAAACAACCGCCCCCCCCCCCCAAAAAAATGAAAACACAAAACAACTAAAAATTACTTAATATTTTCCTTTAACAAAAAACTTTTCATATGTCTCTTAAATGAGCCAAGTGTTCGTGACTGACGAATCTCAGCAGGAACCAAGTTCCAAGCACCTCCCACAGTCACGACCAGACCAAAGTTGAACCGAGCCGGAATCGAAACGAACCAAGGGAGTAGCCTGAATCATCACATCCTCTCAGTTTCGAACTGTATACAAATTTACTTCTGAAGTATAAATGAAACTTAAAACGAACAGAAATTAAAAAAAAACAATCAATGCAAACAAACATACAATAGATATTAATGTAAATGAATAAATAAATCTTAAAACGGGTGAAACTTAAATAGAATACGCAAATCAAACTTGAAACGGAAAAAAATCACTACAAACAAGAGTTTGGGTATCGCTTCCTTCTCTCACTGTAAAGGTCTAAAACCTACTGCATCATTGGCACTTTACTGAAAAGGAATTTTATTAAAAATATTTTCTTTTGTACTGAATATGGAAAATAAACATTCAAAGTTCTTTCTAAAATTGCACAAGACAAATGTAGTTTCAGTACAAACAAGAGTTGGGATACTTCCCCCGTCCTTAACTTTAAAAACCTAAAGTCTAGTCCGTCGTTGGTGCTTCACTGAAAACGAATTATATTACAAATACTTCCTTTTCCAGTTCTTACAGCATTTAAAATAAAAATAAAATTATACTCTCTCTAACTTCTCTTTGCAAAATAAATGTTTCTTCACTTCCAAATTGTCGAATCATTTTCGTGCTTTCCTATATTATTTCCTGCAGCTTTATCACGATTTAACCTATTCTCAAAATGTTTGGCCTATCCCCTTTTAACACTTTCCCAGTCTCTAACTGAGGCCCAGTTCCTTTCTTTAACTGGGACAAGTCTAGACTGATTACTTCCTCTCGATTCCCAGCATGCTAGTTCAGTCTACTGCTGTTATACCCTGTGGCTGCATCTTCTGGATCCTCAGTAATTTTTTCCATGACCTCTGATTCAGGCCTCCCTAATTCAAACTTTAATGCCCTCTCTACTTTTATTACTTTCCTTTTATTCTTATATGATCCCTTACTCAGAGACCTCTTGTGAAAACCCCTCCTCTTCTCTGCCAAGATTTAAGCGTTTTTGCTAATACTTCTATCTGCTTTTCTAACTTACCTCCCTAAGGCACCTTCTACTACTTCGCAAAATATTTTCCTGTCTGCATTGTGAGCTATTCAGTTTTATATTCAACTGTCCAGAAAAAATCTCACTCTGGAGTCTGCCAATGTCTTAAGTTCTTGGAAGATAGTCACCCTTCCTAAATTTCAGCTTAGGTTAACTCTAAACACTACTAACTTGTGATATTTACTTCAAAATCAATAACAGCAATTCCATATACCCTAGCGTCTTGCATCAACCCTACTAGCCTTCAATTTACAGCAACATAATGAATAAGACTTGGCGCTCATCATGTAAGTGCCACGTTAACTTCTGTGCCACTTCTGACCGAATGCTGTAATGGCTATTATTAGATTATTATATTTATACATTAGGTTTGTCTATATTCTGTTTTTTTCTTTCTAAGTACCAAATTAACCTTGATTAGGGTACCACCAATATTTATTTCTACCATACTAGGTATTAAAATCTTCTAATACAATACCATATTACTACTGCAATTCCTGTCTATTTGTTCCTATATATGTAAATTTCGCGTGTCACTGCTGTCTTTGTCACTCGGTCCTACAGGGGAATATATTACTTTGACTGATACCTCGTTCCCTAGCTCCCGAGCTGCATGCACCCTCTGCCTAATTCTCATACTTAATAAGGAATGTTTTGTGTAACAACCTCATTATTTCTTGCAGTGGCAAGCTGAGATTCGGAAACTTCGCCATGTCATACTTACGAAAGAAGACGAACTCAAACGACTACATAGTGAACTACAGCAAAGTGCTGAAATTATCGATTCACAATCCACCGAAAGTCATATACTTAAGACTTCATTAGAAACTGTACGATATGAGCTACAACAGCTCAAGCAACTTGATGAAATATTGAAACAAGAAAATTATAAGCTAAAAAATGATAATGTAGTTTTAAAGCAAGAAATGGTGACACTCTTGGACGTTCTTAATCGCGAGCGACAAGAAAGGTATGAAGAACAGCAACAGTTAGAAACTTTGAAAGAAAAGAAAGATGCTGTAGTCGATTGGCAGTCAGAAGATGGTCTTTCTAGTGAATCTCCTCCTACTGGGTAAGTTAAAGAAAGCATTAACAGTCAAATCAATGCTGCTAATGAATTCTTGGGGTTCGAAGCTAAACTGAATTTTGCAATATGTACTTATGATGTGTAACCTCGTGTATGCAGTAGAGATGTATACTCAGCCCTTACCTCTCCACAAAAAAATAATATAGAATCGATTTTGATTTGTAAGTCCGAAAATGTAGTACATGAAGGATGGACCACTGATATGTAAGTCACAAAGGGAACCAAGGCTCACATTCTAGTAAACCTCTTCTCTTTAGTTATTTTATCGACTACTTTTTTTGTTTTATTCTTAGTATTGTTTTTATTTGTGGATAGGAAATGGCTCAGCCAAAAAAGAATGTTTTACTGTCAGGGATTTAGTACTTTTATAGCTGCGGCATAACAAGTAGTTATGGAGTTTTTATATTTGCCAAATGTGAATCACAATGCATTAGCTGAAAAACCATTATTCACCTTGTACAGACTTTAACAAAGATAAATCAGTTGTGAGTATTGTGATCCGCGGGTAAAAAGGGGATCACTGCTCAAATTTCAGTATCTCACTTTTCTTTACTAATTTTATCAGCTAATGTCCGTTTTCCTTTTTTTTCTGGGTGGGGGAGGAAATAAAACGTTTTGGTCGATTGCAAATGTTTTCTATAAGGAGCCTAGCACTATTTTTCAGCTGTGGAAGCTACAGAGAAATAATTGAAACTGAGAATAAGGTCAATTGTAAATCACAACATTTGGTTTGAAAACTGGTTTGCAACAAATGACGGTAATTCACAAAAATGTAAGGGGGGGGGGATAAAATGTGTTTTTCAAAATCTAGAGCAGGATTTCGTTTTTCGAAAAACTTCTCAATGAAATTATAAAAAAGATCCATTTCCAATGGAAATACCCGACAAAATAGTTTTTTTTTATAAAATATAGGGGAGGGGATGCCACTTCTCAATTGGCATCACTATTTATGAAAATGAACAGACTTTACAGAACAGGAATCGGCGTTTTCAGTGTGTAAACATGCAGTAGTTCATGATGTGCTTACATAGTGTTGAGGACTTGCAATAGTAAGGAAATAGACAACCAATGACATTACGTAAGTGAACTTACGATACTCCGGACATAGAAGAAGTTATATCATTGTTATGCTTCTTATAAATCAGTAAACAAGCGTTGTCCGATTGTACATTTGTGCAGGAATTTGCCCATTGTAGATTTTAAGACGGGGGTCGTACATGGGTTTAGTTATTTAAATAAAATAAAAAAAATTCTGAAGGTAAGGAGCAACACTAAAACTTAAAACGAACAGAAATCGTTCTGTATATTAGGGGGACTGTGACGTCCCCAACCCTCGCTCTTTACGCTAAATTCTTAAAGCTCTTTAAAAATACTTCTTATTCAAAATTCTTAAAGGCAAAGGCAAAAAGTCAAAATATGCATGAGGGCAAAAAGTCAAAGTTTAGCGTTAAAAGCAACGTTTGAGGACGTGGCAGCCCCCCTAATATACAGAATACTTTCTGTTCGTTTGAAGTTTTAATGGTGCTCCTTACTTTCAGTTGACAAAAAAAAATCTGACTATTTTTGAAATAACGCCATGAAATCTTCCCCTCGCTCCATGTAACATCTCCTCTGGAAAATTCCCCAGGAAACTCCTCTCCCCAAGACAAATTTTCCCGTGGGAAATACCCCCTCACCGCAGAAAATTACCCCAAAAATTTCCGTGTATTTCCCAATAACAGATACTATATGTGAACAATACGGGCAAACTGCGTAACTTACATCCCTATCTCGAGGGACTATGGAGGGTCATTTCATCACTGAAAGCATAGTTACTGAACCTTTAGACCATGCTGAATTAAATGACTGGCTTAAAATTTTGATCAGATGTCTTTGGGGATAAATGGGGGTGGGAGGAGACTAGGTGCCCTTCAATCTGTTTGGTCATTAAAAAAGGGCACTAGAACTTTTGATTTCCGTTCAAATCAGCAATCTCCCAATCTCGTAAGACCATTGGTTCAATACGATCAGCCCTGGGAAGAACAAAAAAAAATAAAAATAAAAATAAATAAAAAACACACTCGTTATCTTTCTTCTACCACATTCCACATTTTTACAAATAGGAGCTTGAAACCTCTACAGTACAGTTCTCTGATATGCTGAATCTGATGGTGCGATTTTCATTAAGATCACTCGAATTCTCGGGGGTTTCCTCCTCCCCCCTTTCCGAAAATCTGGCAAATTTTCTCAGGCTCTTAACTTTCGATTGTTAATATTAAACTTAATGAATAATACAAATGTGGAATCAGTATAAAATGCGCATTCTTTTGATGTATCTGTTGTTATCGAAATTCTGTTTTTTTTTTGCGTTTCGGCTACTATTGGGCCGAGTTGCTTCTTACTTACTGTTCGTTATCGCGAACTGTTTAATTAGGCCTAGGTTAGCTTTCAGATGCACACTTTCAGCGCATTAGAGGATTTGTAAAGATGTGATCTGAATTCATGAACCTGTAACTGAAGAATCACCGACGAAAAAAATTTAGTCACAAAAGCTATTTTATCTTAGAAGCAGGTATAAGGTGAAATATTAGGCATACTGAATGTAGTTTTACCTGCATTTTCACTTTCACTGAAATGAGCATCGTTTTTGGATTTATTTTTCTATTTGGGAACAAAGTCGATTGACTAAAAAAACAAAACAAAACAGAGCATTCGTAAAGCAATAATATAACATATGTAGTAAGTTAATTACAGGAAAAAAATAGACACAAGAAAAAAAATTACAGGAAAAACATAGAGATTTTTCCTCACTTAGTTCTATGACTATCTTCCTTAGTTCTGCCCTAGGAATGACGTATGGACGGATGTTAGATAAACTTATCTGTCAACAAATGAAATGACATTATTTTCATACAATCCTTAAAAGGACTTGTCCCAGATTTGCCTCTCACTCACTCGGACTATCTGTCTTGGCTTTGTCTACAAATAGCCATGGCTTGAGGCATGTCCGCAACTACTTGATTGCGTGAGTAGAATGCTAACTTATACTTCTATGGATGCCCTAGGAAAATATTTCTATGGATGCTCTACACCTTTTCAAAGAGAGTGAGTATCCTCTCACATGGCCTTACACTTCTATGGATGCCCTAGGAAAACATTTCTATGGATGCTCTACACCTTTTCAAAGAGAGTGAGTATCCTCTCACATGGCCTTACAGTTCTATGGATGCCCTAGGAAAACATTTCTATGGAAGCTCTACGCCTTTTCAAAGAGAGTGAAAAAAAGGGTTAAAGTGATAGGCAATTACGAGCGGGGATTCCCCCCTGTTTTTTTTTTAATCGAAAACTAGAGATTGTTAGATTGCTTATTTCGGAATTGTTTTGATTGACATTTTTGCAAAAAGGGATAAGAAATTCCCAAATTGGACACTATGAATGATATTAATTAATGTTTTGAATAATAGGAGTGTGATTGATTCTAATTAATGATTGGATAATTTTTTAACATGAAATCTCTGAATAAAATATGTTTTGGGGGAGATGGGTTGATTCTATACTGTATAATACACAAGTGATGTTCGGACAGTGTTGTCAATTTAAAATAGAGTTTAACGTTATAGTATACTAAATAGTTGATACTAAGAGAGATGTAGATGGCAAGAAAAGAATTTTAATAATGAAATTCATAACAAACCTTAGAAATGCTTGCAAATCAGGTAGTAAGATGTATGTGAGTACGAACCATCAAGGATCATAAGTACCAACGACCCTATCCAGCAGAGACATCAACCCCCCAAAGGTCCCTTTCCCCCAAAATCGAAGGGTGCCCCCTCCCTCCAACTCCCCCCCCCTCCATTTTTTTTTGATTTTTTTTTACATGATATATTTTTTCAACTTTTTTTTACATGTCTTCGAATGAGATGAAACAAACTTAAATTCAGTAGTGTTTTGTCGTGGTTTACCTTGTCACAGTTACATTCTCTTAATTTTTCAAAGTTCACTTTGAATTTCTTTCGTTGACATGCAAGAGTTGGAATAGTTAAGTAGTGTCTTGTTGTGCTTTACCTTAACACAGTACATTCTCTTAATTTTCCAAAGTTCATTTTGAATTTCTTTCGTGAAATGCAAGAGTTGGAATATTTCAGTAGTGTTTTGTCGTAGTTTACCTTGTCACAGTTACATTCTCTTAATTTTTCAAAGTTCATTTTGGATTTCTTTCGTTGAAATGCAAGAGTTGGAATATTTCAGTAGCGTTTTGTTGTGGTTTATCTTGTCATAGTTACAGTTTCTTTATTTTTCAAACTTTTATTTGAATTTACTTCGCTGAAATGCAAGATCTCGAAAATCTCAGTGATGTCTTGTTTTTCTTCACCTAATCACAGTTACTTTGAAATGATTTTTAAAAGTTCATTTTGAATTTCTTTCGTGAAATGCAAGAGTTGGAATATTTCAGTAGTGTTTTTTCGTGGTTTACTATGTCACAGTTACCTTCTCTTTATTTTTCAAAGTTCATTTTGAATTTCTTTCATGAAATACAAGAGTTGGAATATTTCAATAGTGTTTTGTCGTGGTTTACCTTGTCACAGTTACATTCTCTTGATTTTTCAAAGTTCATTTTGGATTTCTTTCGTTGAAATTCAAGAGTTGGAATATTTCAGTAGTGTCTTGTTGTGCTTTACCTTGTCACAGTTACATTCTCTTGATTTTTCAAAGTTCATTTAGGATTTCCTTCCTTGAAATGCAAGAGTTGGAATATTTCAGTAGTGTCTTGTTGTGGTTTATCATGTCACAGTTACATTCTCTTGATTTTTCAAAGTTCATTTTGGATTTCTTTCATTGAAATGCAAGAATTGAATTATTTTAGTAGTGTTTAATCAAAATTTACCGTGCCACAGTTACAGTTTTTTGATTTTTCGAAGTTCATTTTAGACTTCTTTCGTTGAAATGAAAAAGTTGGAATATTTCAGCACTTTTTTGTATTGGTTCACCGCACCACAGTTACATTATCTAGATTTTGAAAATTTAATTTTGGATTTCTTTCCTTGAAATGCAAGAGTTGGAATATTTCAGTAGTGTGTTGTCGTGGTTTACCTTGTCAGAGTTACATTCTCTTGATTTTTCAAATTTCATTTTGAATTTCTTTCGTGAAATGTAAGAGTTGGAATATTTCAGTAGTGTCTTGTTGTGCTTTACCTTGTCACAGTTACATTCTCTTGATGTTTCAAAGTTCATTTTGGATTTCTTTCGTTAAAGTGCAAGAGTTGGAATATTTCAATAGTGTTTTATCATGGTTTACCTTGTCACAGTTACATTTTCTTGATTGTTCAAAGTTCATTTTGGATTTCTTTCGTTGAAATGCAAGAGTTGGAATATTTCAGTAGTGTTTTGTAGTTGTTTACCTTGTCACAGTTACTTTCTCTTTTTTTTTTAATTTTCATTTTTGATTTCTTTCCTTGAAATGCAAGAGCTGGAATATTTAAGTAGTGTTTTGTCATGGTTTACCTTATCACAGTTACATTTTCTTGATTTTTTAAAGTTCATTTTTGGATTTCTTTCGTTGAAATGCAAGAGTTGGAATATTTCAGTAGTGTTTTGTTATGGTTTACCTTGTCATAGTTACATTCGCCCGATTTTTCAAAGTTCATTTTGGATTTCTTTCCTTGAAATGCAAGAGTTGGAATACCATTTTTCGTTAAGTGTCAGAGTGAATAAATTCATTTTCAACATCCTTTGTCAGATACATCAAATAAAATTGACAAAATCTAAATATCAGAATGAATAAAATCATTATCAACATCTTTTGTCGGATATGTCGGATAAAATTGAAAAAATTTAAGTATTAGAGTGAATATTTTTTTTTATCAAAATCCTTTGCCAGATACCACGAATGAAATTGATAAAATACAATTGTAAAAGTGAATAAATATTTCTATGAACACCCTTTGTCAGATACATCAAATAAAATTGACAAAATCTAAATTTAAGAACGAATAAATGCTTTAACAACATCCTTTATCAGATATGTCGGATAAAATTGACAAAATCTAAGTATCAGAGTGAATAAATTCTATATCAACCTATTTTTCTAGGATACATATGATAAAATTGACAGAACCTAATTGTTAGTGTGAAATTTTTTTTTATCAAAATCCTTTATCAGATACATCAGATGAAATTGACAAAATCTAAATTTCAGAATGAATAAATTCATTATCATCATCCTTTGTCGCATATGTCGAATAAAATTGACAAAATCTAAATTTCAGAACGAATATTTTCTATATCAACATCCATTGCCAGATAAATAGAATAAAATTGATAAAATATAAGTGTAAAAGTGAATAAATATTTCTATCAAAATCCTTTGTCAGATACATCAAATAAAATAGACAAAATCTAAATTTAAGAACGAATAAATGCTATAACAACATCCTTTATCGGATATGTAGGATACAATTGACAAAATCTAAGTATCAGAGTGATTAAATTATATATCAACATCTTTTTCTCGGATACATAGGATAAAATTGACAAAATCTAAGTGTCAGTGTGAATAAATTTTTTTTATCAACATCCTTTGTCAGATACATCAAATAAAATTGACAAAATCTAAATTTCAGAATGAATAAATTCATTATCAACATCATTTTGTCGGATATGTCTGATAACATTGACAGAATCAAAGCATCAGAGTGATTAAATTCTATATAAACATCCTTTTCTGGGATACATAGGATAAAATTGACAGAATCTAAGTGTCAGAGTGAATAAATTTTTTTATCAATATCCTTTCCCAGATACATGAACAAAATGGATAAAATATAAGTGTCACAGTGAATAAATTTTTTCATCAACATCCTTTGTCAGATACATCAAATAAAATTGACAAAATCTAAATTTCAGAAATTCATTATCAACATCCTTTGTCGGATATGTCGGATCAAATTGACAAAATATATGTATGAGAGTGAATAAATTATTTTTAATCAACATCTTTTTTTAGGCCACATCAAACGAAATTTGACAAAATCTAAATTTATGAATGAATAAATGTTTTAGCAACATGCTTTATAGAATACAGAGGATAAAATTGACAAAATCTAAATTTCATAATGAATAAATTCTATATCAACATCCTTTGTTGGATATGTCGGATAAAATTGACAAAGTATAAGTGTCAGAGTGAATAAATTTTTTTTTATCAACATCCTTTGGCAGATACATCAGATAAAATTGACAGAATCTAAGTATCAGAGTGACTAAAATCTATATCAATATCCTTTTCTCAGATACATAGGATAAAATTGGCAAATTCTAAGTGTTAGAGCGAATAATTTTTCTTTTATCAACATCCTTTGGCAGATACATCGGATAAAATTGACCAAATCTAAATTTCAGAATGAATAAATCCATTATCAACATCCTTTTTCAGATACATAGGATAAAATTGACAAAATCTAAGTGCCAGTGTGAATTAAATTTTTTTTATCAACATTCTTTTATCAGACACATCAAATAAAATTTATAAGACGTAAATTTCAGATTGAATAAATTATACATCAACATCCTTTGTCGGATATGTCAGATAAAGTTGACAAAATATAAGTATCAGAGTAACTAAATTTTGTTTATTAACATCCTTTGGCATATACATCAGATAAAATTGACAAAATGTAAGCATCAGAGTGATTAAATTCTATATCAACAACCTTTTCTCGGATACATAGGACAAAATTGACAAATTCTAACTGTTAGAGTGAATAATTTTTTTTTATCAACATCCTTTGGCAGACACACCGGATAAGATTGACAAAATCCAAATTTGAGAATGAATAAATTCATTATCAACATCCTTTATCGGATATGTCGGATAAAATTGACAAAATATAGGTATCAGAGTGAATAAATTTTTTTTATCAACATCATTTCTCAGATACATCAAACAAAATTGACAAAATCTACATTTCAGAATGAATAAATGCATTATCAACATCCTTTGTCGGATATGTCGGATAAAATTGACATATTCTAAGTATCAGAGTGACTAAATTCTATATCAACATCCTTTTCTGGGATACATAGGATAAAATTGACAAATTCTAAGTTTTAGAGTGAATAAATTTTTTTTATCAACATCCTTTGTCAGATACATAGGATAAAATTGAAAAAATTTAAATTTCAGAATGAATAAATTCATTATCTACATCCTTTGTCTGATATGTCGGATAAAATTGACAAAATCTAAGTATCAGAGTGAATATTTTTTTTAACAATATCCTTTGCCAGATAAATCGAATAAAATTGATAAAATTTAAGTGTCAGAGTGAATAAATTTTTTTTTTATCAACATCATTTGTCAGATACATCAAATAAAATTGACAAAATCTAAATTTCAGAATGAATAAATGCATTAAAAACATCCTTTATCGAATATGTCGGATAAAATTGACAAAATCTAAGTATCAAAGTGACTAAATTCTATATCAGCATCCTTTTCTCGGATACATAGGATAAAATTGACAAATTCTAAGTGTTAGTGTGAATCCTTTTTTTTTATCAACATCCTTTGGCAGATACATCGGATAAAATTGACAAAATCTAAATTTCAGAATAAATAAATTCTTTAACAACATCCTTTATTGCTTTAACAACAGCTTTATTTCATTTTTTAAGGTTAATTTAGACGAGGTTACGTGCGCGCACGTAACCACGTAATTCACTTTTACACTTATATTTTATCAATTTTATTCGATGTATCTGGCAAAGGATGTTGAAAAAAAATATTCACTCTGATACTTAGATTTTGTCAATTTCATCCGACATATCCGACAAAGGATGTTGATAATGAATTCATTCATTCTGAAATTTAGATTTTGTTAATTTTATTTGATGTATCTGACAAAGGATGTTGATAAAAAAAATTATTCACTCTGACACTTAGATTCTGTCAATTGTATCCTATGTATCTGAGAAAAGGATGTTTATATAGAATTTAATCACTCTGATACTTAGATTTTGTCAACTTTATCCGACATATCTGATAAAAGATGTTGTTAAAGCATTTATTCGTTCTTAAATTTAGATTTTGTCAATTTCATTTGATGTATCTGACAAAGGGATGCTGATATAAATATTCGTTCACTTTTACAATTATATCTTATCAATTTTATTTATTGTATCTGAAAAAAGATGTGGAAAGAAATTATTCACTCCGATACATAGATTTTATCAATTTTATCTTACATATCCGACAAAGGATGTTGATAATGAATTTATTCATTCTGAAATTTAGATTTTGTCAATTTTATTTGATGTATCTGACAAAGGATGTTGATAATGAATTTATTCACTCTGACACTTAACGAAAAATGGTATTCCAACTCTTGCATTTCAAGGAAAGAAATCCAAAATGAACTTTGAAAAATCAAGCGAATGTAACTACGAAAAGGTAAACCATAACAAATCACAACTAACATATTTCAGCTATTGCATTTCAACAAGATAAATTCGAAACCGAAATTTGAAAAATCAGAAAAATGAAACTGTGACAAGATAAATCACGATATAACACTACTGAAATATTTCAACTCTTACGTTTCAACGAAAGAAATCCAAATTGAACTTTGAAAAATCAAGAGAAAGTAACTGTGACATGGTAAACAACTACAAAACACTGCTGAAATATTCCAACCCTTGCATTTCAACGAAAGAAATCCAAAAATGAACTTTGAAAAATCAAGAGAATGTAACTGTGACAAGGTAAACCACGACAACACACTACTGAAATATTCCAACTCTTACATTTCAAAGAAAGAAATCCAAAATGAACTTTGATAAATAAAGATAACTTTACCGTGAAATTGTAAAGAACTACAAGACACTACTGAAATATTCCAACTCTTATATTTTAGCAAAAGAAATTCAAAACGAACTTTGAAACATCTAGAGAATATAACTTTGACAAGGTAAAGCACAACAAAACACTACTGAAATATTCCAACTCTTGAATTCCACGAAAGAAATTCGAAATTAACTTAAAAAAATCAGGAGAATGTAGCTGTGACAATGTAGAGCACAACAAAGCACTACTGAAATATTTCAAATCTTGTATTTCTATGATAAAAATTGAAAATAAACTTTCAAAAATCATGAGAATGTAATTGTGACAAGATAAACCATGACAAAACAATCAAGATAAACCACGACAAAACACTACTGAAATATTCCAACTCTTGTATTTCATGGAATAAATTCGAAATGAACTTTAAAAAATTAAGCGATTATAGCTGTGACATGGTAAACCACTACAAAACACTAGTGAAATATTCCAACTCTTGCATATCATGAAAGAAATTCAAAATCAAATTTGAAAAATCAATAAAATGTAACTGGGACAAGGTAAAGCACAACAAGACACTACTGAAATATTCCAACTCTTACATTTCACGAAAAAAATTCAAAATGAACTTTGAACAATTAAGAGAATCTAACTGTGACACGGAAAACCACAACAAAACACTACTGAAATATTCCAACTCTTACATTTCAAGGAAAGAAATCCAAATTTAACTTTGAAAAATCATGAGAATGTAACTATGACAAGGTAAAGCACAACAAGACACTACTGAAATATTCCAACTCTTACATTTCACGAAAGAAATTCAAAATTAAATTTGAAAAATTAAGAGAATATAACTGTGACAAGGTAAACCACGACAACACACCACTGAAATATTCCAACTCTTGCATTTAAACGAAAAAAATCCAAAACGAACTTTGCAAAATCAAGAGAATGTAACTGTGACAAGGGAAACCACTACAAAACACTACTGAAATATTCCAACTCTTGCATTTCAACAAAAGAAATCCAAAATAAACTTCGAAAAATCAAGAGAATATAACTATGACATGGTAAACCCCGACAAAACACAGCTGAAATACTCCAACTCTTGCCTTTAAAGGAACGAAATACAAATTGAAAATTTGAAATTTAAGAAAATGTAACTGGGACAATGTAAAGGACAAAAAGACACTACTGAAATATTCGAAATCTTTCATTCGATATCATAAATTCAAAATTAAAATAATAAACTCATGAGAAGGTAGTTTTGAAACGGCAAAGCACAACAAGGCACTACTGAAATATTCCACCTATTACATTTATACGATAAAAATCCAAAATAAACTTTAAAAAATGAAGAGAATGTAACTGTGACAAGGTAAACCACGACAAAACACTATTGAAATATTCCAACTCTTGCATTTCATGAAGGAAATTCAAAATGATCTTTGAAAAATTAAGAGAATGTAACTGTGACATGGTAAACCAACGATAAAACACTGCTGAAATATTCCATTTCTTGCATTTCACGAAAGAAATTCAAAATAAACTTTGAAAAATCAAGAGAATGTAACTGTGACAAGGTAAAGCACAACAAAACACTACTGAAATATTCCAACTCTTGCATTTCAACGAAAGAAATACAAAATGAACTTTGAAAAATCAAGAGAATGTAACTGTGACAAGGTAAAGCACAACAAAACACTACTGAAATATTCCAACTCTTGCATTTCAAGGAATGAAATTAATAATTAACTTTGAAAATTCAAGACATTTTAACATTTAAATAGTATACAACAACCAACAAAGTGTTAAATAATAAAACAATAGCATTTCACGAAATAAATCAAAAATGAAGTTGTAAAAATCAATAGTATGTAACAGTTAAAACGTAAAGCAACACAGATTACAAAACTACAACTATGGCATTTAAACGAGAGAAATTCAAAATAAAATTTTAAAAGTCAAGAGAATGTAACTGTGACAAGGTAAAGCACAACAAGACACTACTGAAATATTCCAACTCTTGCATTTCAACGAAAGAAATTCAAAATAAACTTCGAAAAATTAAGAGAATGTAACTGTGACAAGGTAAACCACGACAAAACACTACTGAATTTAAGTTTGTTTCATCTCATTCGAAGACATGTAAAAAAAAAAGTTGAAAAAATATATCATGTTAAAAAAAAAATCAAAAAAAGGGGAGGGGGGGGCAAAAAATTGTAAGGACAAGACAACTGTCGAGTTTGGGAGCACGGAACCTTTGGGGGGTTGATGTCTCTGCTGGTTAGGGTCGTTGGGGCGTATTATACTTGATGGTTCGGTCACCCAAAAACCTTGAATCTTTATTTTAAAGGATTTCTAAGTTTTTTTATGAATTTGATTATTAAAATTCTTTTCTTGCCATCTACATTTCTCTTAGTATGAACTATTTAGTATACTATAACGTTAAACTCTATTTTGAATTGACAACACTGTCCAAACATCACTTGTGTATTATACATTACGCAATCAACCCATCTCCCCCAAAAAAGTATTTTATTCAGATATTTCATTTTAAGAAATGTTCCAATAACGATTTAGAATCAAAAAAAACCGTATAATTTAAAACGTGAATTCGTGTCCTTTATAGTGTCCAATATGGGAATTACTTTTCCCTTTTTGAAAAAACGTCGATCAAAACAATTCCTAAATACGCAATTTGACAATCTCTAGTTTTCGATTTAAAAGAAAACCCAGCGGGGAATCCTCGCTCGTAATTGCTAATCACTTTAACCCTTTTTTTCACTCTCTTTGAAAAGGTGTAGAGCATCCATAGAAATGTTTTCCTAGGGCATCCATAGAAATGTAAGGCCATGTGAGAGGATACTCACTCTCTTTGAAAAGGTGTAGAGCATCCATAGAAATTTTTTCCTAGGGCATCCATAGAAGTGTAAGGCCATGTGAGAGGATACTCACTCTCTTTGAAAAGGTGTAGAGCATCCATAGAAATATTTTCCTAGGGCATCCATAGAAGTATAAGTTAGCATTCTACTTGCGTGTGAGATCTCTAGGTAGTTGGGGCCCTCATTATTTAGCTTCAAAAGCTTTTTTGCCTGTCATTCCACGTAAATTAACGATGCTGTGTCAATTCGAAATCCTTGGTCAACCTGCCTAAGACCATAGGCAAGCTTGCTTTGTTTGCCTCTTATTCCAGGCAATCTAACGGTTCTATGTCAATTTTAAATTCTTGACCATTCTGCCTGAGACTCTAGGCGGGTGTGCCTTTCCAAAAGCTAACACAAAAGTATTTGTCCAATAAGAGAGTCATACTGACTCTCGCTGTTACCCGTGCCATTTAATCAAACGCTTGAAAAACTATAGGTTTCACTGTTCGCCTGCGAGTCCAGGGGACTTATTGGTCATGTGTCAATCCTATGACACGGTATTCCACCTTTAGACTACAAACTGCCAAGCCTTATTAGGCTTAGGTTTCACTTATTAGTCCAAGCAAATTCAGTCCCAGATTTTGCATACAAGTCCATCGGACATTGTCCGCCACGTCTCAAGCCAAAATCAATTTAATCTTTCATTTCTTAATTATATGAATAACCACCTTAGTTCTGCCCTGGGAATGACGTATGGACGGATGATAGATAGACTTATCTGTCAACAAATGAAATGACATAATTTTTATACAATCCTAAAAAGGGCTTATCCTGGATTTGCCTCTCACTCACTCGGACTATTTGTCTTGGCTTTTTCTACAAATTGCCATGACTGCTACTGTTAGGGACAAATATTCCCTAACAATAGCATGAGTTATGAACAAGAAAATCATAGTTCCCAATTACTCGAATTTTGCTTTTTATAATACGCAATTTTGGCATAAAAATATAATAGTACAGGCAAGATGCTTGGTACTTCAGTTGGCATATTACAGAAAGAAGGTTTGCCTTCCAAATCAAAACCACTTTCTTCACGTTACCTCTAGATCTACGATTTTGGAGGGGGTTACACCCTCTTTCCAATATATATATATATATATATATATATATATATATATATATATATATATATATATATATATATATATATATATATATATATATATATATATATATATATATATATATATATATATATATATATATATATATATATATATATATATATATATATAAACCTCTTTATTATATATGTGTCAAATGTCTTGCTCCTAAGTACTTTAGTATCAATTGCGATCTCTTTATTGTTTCCTTTCTATTCCCCCACGATCTAATTATTACCCAACTTTCTGTTTTATTTTACATTCTCAATTCATTTTTCTTATTCTCTGTTTTCTTCTTTAGTTCTGTTATTCAAACTCCTGCTCTTGTCTGCTTCTTTCTTGCTGCCTTCTTTTTGTATTCGCAGTGGAAATGATCATTCAACTAATTTGAATTTCTTTCTTTTTTCGGGAAAAAACTTGGAAGTCATGATCCTTTGTAAGTTATAATCAAACAGTTCATGGTAACGAACTGTAAGTAAGGAGCGACCCGGCTCAATGGTAACCAAAACTCTAAAAACCGGAATTTTGGTACCAATAAATACATCAAAAGAATCAGATTTTAACTTTGATTTCAAATATATCAGTTTCGTCAAGTTTAGTCTTAGCCATCAAAAGTTACGCGCCTCAGAAAATTTGGCTCATTTTAGAAAAAAGGGGGATAGACCCCCTAAAAATTATAGAACCTTAATGAACTGCACACCATCATATTCAGCGTATCAGAGAACCCTACTGTAGAGGTTTCAAGCTCCTATCTACAAAAATGTGGAATTTTGCATTTTTTGCCAGAAGAAAGATCACGGGTGCGTGTTTATTTGTTTGTTTGTTTTTTGTTTTTTTTTCTCAGGGGTAATCGTATTGACCCAGTGGTGGTAGAATATCGTGGGAGGACTCATTTAAGCGGAAAGTAGAAGCTATAGTGCCCTTTTTAAGCGACCAAAAAAATAGAGGGCAACTAGGCTCCTTCCCACGCTCATTTTTTCTCAAAGTCACTCAATCAAAAGTTTTACATGGACATTTTTTCAGATTAGTCGAAAATTTAATAAATATATCTTTTAGGATGACTTAATCCCCCACAGTTCCTAGGGGAAGGGCTGCAAGTTGTGAACTTTGTCCATTGCTTGCATATTGTATTGGTTATTGGGAAGTATACAGACATTTTCAGGAAGAATTTTTTTTGGTGGGGGGGGGGTTGGGGGGCTGGAAGAGGGGGTTACTCGGGAGAATATTTCCGTGGAGGATGTTTCTTATGGGGAAGGGACATTTCTATGAAGGGGGTGCCGGATTTCCAAGCATTATTTAAAAAACGATCAGAAATTAAATTTAAAAAAATTAGTTTTTTCAACTGAAAATAAAAAGCAACATTAGAACTTAAAATGAAGAGAAATTATTACGCATATGAGGGGGTTCTCCCCCTAGTCAATACCTCGCTCTTTACGCTACAGTTTTTTTTTTTAGTGCTTTCAAAAGAGCTATCTATTCTAATTAAACGGCCTTTGTGATTCAGGGGTGTGTGAATTAAATTTTTTTTAACTTTTAACGTAAAAAGTGTGGTATTGACTAAGGGGAGAACCCCATTATATACGTAATAATATATACGTAATAAAAAAAAAACAATAAAAAAAACAAGCGATACGGCTCAGTAGTAAGCGAAACTTTTAAAAACGGAACTTTGATGTCAATAAATGTATCAAAACAATGGGCTTATAATGCTGATTCTAAATATATAAATTTTGTTAAGTTTAGTATTACTCATCAAAGGCTACGAGCCTGAGAAAACTTACCTGATTTTAAAAGAGGGGGGAAACATACCCTAAAAGTGAAAAAAATTTAATGAAAATCACTGTCAGATTCAGTGTATCAGAAAACCCTTTAAAATAGGTTTCAAGCTCATATCTACAAAAATCTGCAACTTTGTATTTTTTGCCAGAAGAAAAATATACGAATATAGAAGTTCGTTACGTAAGTTAATTTGTAAATTATGTCAGAACCAAATTTAGAGACAGCCATTTAGCAAAAGAAAAGTAAAATTTTTATGCATATTTTGTTTACTTATTCAATGACTGCGAACCAAAATAAAAGCTGCATTAACTAAAAAACGATCAGAAATTGAATAAAAAAACAAGTTTTTTAAACTGAAAGTAAGGGGCGACATTAAAACTTAAAATGAACAGAAATTATTCCGTATATGAAAGGGGCTGTCCCCTCCTCAGCGCTTCGCTCTTTACACTAATGTTTGACTCTGTCTCACAACTTTATTTTTTAAAACAATAAAAAACTTTAGCGTAAAGAGCGAGGCGTTGAGGAGGGGACAGCCCCTTTCATATACGGAATAATTTCTGTTCGTTTTAAGTTTTAATGTCGCCCCTTACTTTCAGTTTAAAAAACTTGTTTTTTTTTATTTAATATTTATTGAGAATGACCGCATGGGCAATATAAATATATGTCTGTCACTCTTTGCTTCTAAACTGCTTCATACAACTTATTCGAGAACCAAGTTTATTCATTCTACTTTTCAAAATATTTTATTTTCTAATGTCTAAGTATTTGATTGATTCTTAGCTTTTTTTGCATTGACAAATTAATTTGCTCAATAATAATAAAGATGAATATCCGTCAAAAATTAAATACTAATTTCATTATCCTATAGTTTTATTATTCCTGGTCGTTAAAGTCTAGTATCTAACTTCTAGGGACTGACAGTGCCTGTACGTCTGGGTAAGGATTTTTTTTGGGGAGGGGATGACATTTCGAGGGAGGTAGAGGCGACACTTTTAAAAAGCATTAAAAAGGGGTGAATTATTTTGGAAAGTATAAAAAATTATAGGAAAAATTTCTTGAATATATATATATATATATATATATATATATATATATATATATATATATATATATATATATATATATATATATATATATATATATA